>NC_133194.1:2047500-2095000 GCF_049306965.1 Danio rerio | reverse complement strand
CTCCGCTGCTCATCCGTTTGCACTGGCTGCCAGTTGCTGCTCGCATCAAATTCAAAGCTCTGATGTTTGCTTACAAAGCCACTTCTGGCTTTGCTACTCCTTATCTGCTCTCACTTCTGCAGATGTATGTGCCCTCCAGAAACTTGCGCTCTGTGAATGAACGTCGCCTCGTGGTTCCATCCCAAAGAGGGAAGAAATCACTTTCCCGAACTCTGGCATTCAATCTGCCCAGTGGGTGGAATGAACTCCCTAACTGCATCAGAACAGCAGAGTCACTCGCTGTCTTCAAGAAACCACTAAAACCTCAACTATTTAGTCTCCACTACACTTCCTAATCTGCAATTGCCTCTCTGACTCCTCCACTAACTACAAGAAAAAAAAATTACTAATGTTTTGCTTCTTACACTTTACAGACCTGAAACTTGCCTACAGCACTTATTCATTGTTGCTCTTATAGTTGTGTAAATTGCTTCCTTGTCCTCATTTGTAAGTCGCTTTGGATAAAAGCGTCTGCTAAATGACTAAATGTTAATGTATTAAAAATAAAATCATAGGTAATATAAATATAAATTTGGTCACCCCTATAACGCTTCATACCATTGTAAATCAGTGTATATGACAAATAATTCATTCAACACCCACAAACTAGCACCGATAGATACCGCAAGGGTACACTAGACACTTTTCTTTATAAAACAGGTGTCTATATATACATATAGCCTAAAAGTAAAGCAAAATTAGATGCATTGTTAGCTAATCAGAAGTTATTGTAGGTCAGAATACATTAAATATCCCTCAAAACACTAAGTTTTTATTAATAAATGGGATTTAATTTAAATAGATAGTCACATTTGATTCAATGAAGCATGTTTTACACAAAGTAACGTTACAGACTGCACTATCATCAATGTTTAAAATAAAAACTGAATGAATATGCAGTAAATAACCAGATTCAATGATGGGCTAAAAACATCTGTGGATTTGTGTGTGTGCAGATTTGGTCTGGGCCTACAACACTGCAAACAATGCTTTTCTTTGTCTTGTTTCAAGTCCAAATATTTACAAATTTTTAAACCAAGAAGCATTTTCTAGACAAGCCAAACATATCGTCTTGTTTTCGGAAATAATGAGTCAAAATGAAGTGAGTTTTTCCTTAAAACGAGCAAAATTATCTGCTATGGGAAAGCAAAATAATCTCACGTCAAAAGGAAAAGCGAGTTTATTTTACTCCCCCCACTGGCAGATTCTTTTGCTTGCTTTAAGATTATTTAATAAAACAAGACTGTATTTTCTGCTTGTCTAGTAGTTCTTATTTTAAGAACTACTTCTTCTTAATTTCTTAATTTAAGAACTTGTCAATATTTTGAGGGCTGTTTTTCTCCCTTTTCTCACTTTGTCCTAATCAAGGGCAAGCTGAGGGGGTGTTTTTTAGCCTAACTGTCCAAATGTATCTTTCTTCGTTTCTAAATGCTACCTCCTAAGATCTGTCTCCCCTGAAAAGTTGTTTGTGATGTTTGTGTATGGTCTGGGGGGTCCAATCTCGCTATACGAAAGTGTAGTGACAAATAAATTGAATCTGAATCTGATTTTAGAAAAATGTTGACAAGTTAATTTTTTCAGCACAAATCAAGCACAAACGAATGACTCCTGTTGTGTGGGATTTAGAGGATCTGGGGTACACATCTCACGAATAAAGGATTTAATAAATAAAATAATTAAATAAATAGACAAGTCAAATATGTCTTTGTTTTACAGAGTTTTTCTGTAAAACAAGCTAAATAATTAGCCAGTGAGGTCAGCAAAATATTCTCATGTCAAAAGGAAAAGCGAGTTTATTTTACTCCCCCCACTGGCAGATTCTTTTGCTTGCTTTAAGATTATTTAATAAAACAAGACTGCATTTTCTGCTTGTCTAGTAGTTCTTATTTTAAGAACTACTTCTTCTTAATTTCTTAATTTAAGAACTTGTCAATATTTTAGAAAAATGTTGACAAGTTAATTTTTTCAGCACAAATCAAGCACAAACGAATGACTCCTGTTGTGTGGGATTTAGAGGATCTGGGGTACACATCTCACAAATAAAGGATTTAATAAATAAAATAATTAAATAAATAGACAAGCAAAATAAATCTCACGTCAAAAGGAAAAGCGAGTTTATTTTACTCCCCCCACTGGCAGATTCTTTTGCTTGTTTTAAGATTATTTATTAAAACAAGACTGTATTTTCAGCTTGTCTAGTAATTGCTTCTTAATTTAAGAACTTATCAATATTTTTCTAACATGCAGAAAAATATTGATAAGTTCACTTTTTCAGCACAATTTGAGCCCAAACGAATGACTCCTGTTGTGTGGGATTTAGAGGATCTGTGGTGGAAAGTTATGTCACGGCTCCTGAAAAATATTTTTGGTTTTTACTAAACAAGGAAAATAGATACAGCGTATGTTTTAACACAAATTAACTGCTGATTTGAGCAACATGGCGTGGAAATCAACGTCACACAGTCCAAAAACAAATAATGCTTGATATCTCAGACACCAAACCAGCACAAACATTCGTTTTTGCAGCACAAACGAACGGCGCAGTTTTTGGGATTATTTATTTTTATGGGGTGCCGACTTCACGGAGGTTGTAAACCTACATACTGAAGAAAAAGTTAGTTTCAAAGCAGAATTCATAAGGATATTGAAATATCATTAAAGCCTTGGTAAAGAGAATTCTGAGCATTGCATTTTTACATTTTTTTATTTTTTATTAAATTTGTTTTGTTTTACTCAAAGCACAAATACAAAAGAATAAAAAAACAACAACATAATAATAAATGCAAAACACTAAACCTTAAAGAGACCAAGAATTTATAACGAGTAAAAAGCAAGAGTCAGAAGATGCGGCTGTAGATTTAAAATCATTTACAGAAGATGCAGATCTCACGAATACGAGCGACGAGATGATCCCAAGGATTCCATATCCGGGACCAGGCCATATCCTGAGCTGCTGCTGCGCTGATGGGTCATGGGGAGTGGAGAACATGAGTCTGATTCCAGCGACGCTCCAGGGACAGACGAATCTTCGCTGAGGCCATCTTCCAGCCTCCACCACGGCGACTGAAGCTCTGCACAAGACTTTTGGCCAGCGGAGAAATTAAAATGGTCGTGCCCAACTGAGTCTGGTTCTCTCAAGGTTTTTTTCTTCACTCCCATCATGTGAAGTTTTTTTCCCCTCTCCGCTGTCGCCACTGCCTCGCATGGTTCAGGATTGGTAGAGCTACGCATCGATGAATTTGCTCTTCAGTGTTTGAACTCTCAGTAATGATTAAATCACACTGAACTGAGCTAAACTGAACTGAACTGAACTTAAACACTAAAACCTGAACCACACTGTTCCAGTTACTATGACCATTTATGTGAAGCTGCTTTGACACAATCTACATTGTAAAAGCGCTATACAAATAAAGCTGAATTGAATTGAATAATGGATTTAATAAATAAAGTAAATAAATATAGACACTTCAAAACATGTAGTCTTGTTTTCAGAAATAAGTCAAAATGAAGTGAGTTTTTCCTTAAAACAAGCAAAATAATCGAAACAGCGACCTTCTTGCTGTGAGGCCACAGTGCTTACCACTGAGCCACTGTGCCGCCCCCTTCAGATTATTATTTGGCAATTAATATAAACTATTTAAAATGTATTTATTAAACACGGTACAGTCTGCTGCTGTTTCAGTGATATCAGAGTCATTATAATAAACTAAATCAATGAAAAAAGCATTTGTTGCGTAAATGTGACATGAAATAAAACATTTTTTCTTTTAAATGATTTTATTTAGGCAAGTTGCATTTTAATTTCATTTAACAACATCAAAAAACGTTGAGAATAACTAATAAAAGCTAAAAGATTAGCAAGAATTAAATTGTGTAAAAACAAAACAAAAAGTGCCATGTTTTTAGAATTAGACATGTCTATATTAATGTTTAGATGCCTCAATATAATTTTTTTTTTGTTGTATTATTAATATTTTTACATCAGAATGGTTAATAATTCATTATTTGGTGAAATAATCCTGATTTTAAATTACATCAAACTCTTTTAAAATAAGTTATTTTGACCAATTGTAATTATCTGGGGAATAAAACTCTAAATGACATTTGTAATTCAGAAGAAAAGTGTGTGTGTGTGTGTGTGTGTGTGTGTGTGTGTGTGTGTGAGTGAGCCAGTGAGGTCAGCAAAATAATCTCACATCAAAAGGAAAAGCTAGTTTATTATACTCCCCACACTGGCAGATTCTTTTGCTTGTTTTAGGATTATTTAATAAAACAAGACAGCGTTTTTTTGCTTGTTTAGAAAATGCTTCTTGGTTTAAAAACTTTTCAATATTTGGACTAAAAACAAGACAAAAAACCTAACTAAGAAAAGCATTTTTTGCAGTGAAATGACCACAAATATCCATAAGCGTTGACTGTCTGTTGACAAATCTCAGGACTTCATTTAGGAGCCACTTTTTTCAGCATCTCTTTTCTTGTAAATCCTCAAAGCTGGTCTGATCAGAGAGGCCGAGAGTCATTAAAACAGGCTGTAAATGACCTCACATGTGTGCTGCATTAGCCGTTTGACTTAATGAGTGTTGATGATGTGCTGAATGGACTCAGAGATGCAGACGAGCTCGGAGGAAATGTCAAACCGCTGTTTCTTACCTCATTAAAGAGCAGGAAACTGCTGAAGCCCTTTGGTGAGCTCAGCAGGTGATCGGGCAGAGAGATCCGACGGTGAACCGAGCCGTTCCTGCGCACCTCCAGCACACAATCACGACCACCTGACACACAAAAACAAAGAGTTTCTTCACTCAATCTCTGAAAGTAGAATTAAAGTAGATGTTTTCATCCTCAAACATCTCCTGTGTAGCACAAGCTTCTTCCACACCTCCTCTAAAGCCTTCAGTTGTGTTTTGATGTGAGTCTGACTGTGAAATAACATTCAGTGTAGTGATATGGAGCTGTAATGCGCTCATAACCTGCCGGAACTACTTTATCTATGTATTTATCTGACAATAACGGCACACCTTAGAATGCTCATCAGCCAATGAGAATCAAGCATTCAACAGCCCTGCCGCTCTGGAGAAAAGCGCATGCTAAATGACTAAATGTAAATGTAGTTTGAGATAAAATAAGGGAGGAGAACTCACAGCACCACAGCATGCCGTTGTGGACGTGCATGGACTGCAGTCGGCCGCAGGACACTCTGAACTGCCGTCTGACCTGCAGTGAGGAAACGTCCCACACGATCACATTGCAGTCCTCACTGCAGGAGTACGCCACCGTCTGGCTGAAACACACACGACATCATCACCTCCTGATCATGAACACTTGGCTATGATTCTCTCAAAGCAATGAATGATTGCAGTTTAACAAAACAATTCAACGTTACATGGGTTTATACACTCACCGGCCACTTTATTAGGTACACCTGTTTAACCACTCCTGTCAGCTAAGAACAGGAAACTGAGGCTACAATTCACACAGGCTCACCAAAACTGGACAATAGAAGATTGGAGAAACTTTGCCTGCTCTGATGAGTCTCCATTTCTGATAGTCGGGTCAGAATTTGGCCTCAACAACATGAAAGCATGGATCCATCCTGCCTTGTATCAGCGGTTCAGGCTGGTGGTGGTGGTGTAATGGTGTGGGGGAGATTTTCTTGGCACCCTTTGGGCTCATTAGTACCAATTGAGCATCAACGCCACAGCCTACCTGAGTATTGTTGCTGACCATGTCCATCCCTTTATGACCACAGTGTCTCCATCTTCTGATGGCTACTTCCAGCAGGATAACGCACCATTTCATGAAGCGCCAATCATCTCAGACTGGTTCTTGAACATGACAATGAGTTCACTGTACTCAAATGGCCTCCACAGTCACCAGTTCTCAATCCAATAGAGCAGCTTTGGGATGTGGTGGAACAGGAGATTGGCATCATGGATGTGCAGCCGACAAATCTGCAGCAACTGCGTGATGTTATCATGTCAATATGGAGCAAAATCTCTGAGGAATATTTCCATTACCTTGAATACTTTGAATCTACGCCATGAAGGATTAAGGGGTCCAACCCAGTACTAGTAAAGTGTACCTAATAAATTGGCCATTGAAACATATACACACACACATATATATATATATATATATATATATATATATATATATATATATATATATATATATATATATATATAWAWATATATATATATATATATATATATATATATATATATATATATATATATATATATATATAATTTACTTATTTTAAAGCACAAACACAAAAGAATAAAAATAGAAATAAAAGTTGGATATTTTCTGTGACGTCACCTGAATTTGTCGGCTCTCTCCTCCAGGGCGAGCCCGGTGAGCTCACAGCGATGCTCCGTCAGCTGTTTATTGCAGGAGACGCTGCGCGGGTTTATGATGTAGATGAAGGAATCTTTAGAGCCGATCCACAGCTGCTGCTCATTCACTGCCAGCATACACGTCTGAAAACAGCAGTGTGTGTAAGTGTGTGCGTTCAGACAGTCAACAGCAGGGGGAGCACAGTACACCACTAAGACACTAGATCACACTGCAAACAATGCTTTTCTTACCAGGGGTCCGTTCTTCGTACCTCGCTTAAATGATCTAAGATGATTTGGCAGATCCTGGATCTTTTAATCTTGATAACTGATCTCTGGCTAATTTGGTTCTCCAAACAAGTTCGCGAATCAGATTAGAATGTCTGGATGAACTGATCTGAGATCGCTGCATGTGTTGTGAAGGACAGATCTATCGATCCTCGAAATCATGATCAGCAATGCAGCGATTGGCTGACGGCACAGCAGCGTAATGACATCATCAGATTAATATTCAATTATCCATGTGAGCAAAATTACATCAAATTAGCAGTAAACGGCTTGTTAAATATGACACGCAGTAACTTCACATTTGTTGTGAGCTGCAGGCTTTACACTTTCATTTGTCAAGACAAGAGTATTCATCATGTATTTCAATGCAAATCAATGTATTTAGTTCTTCATTTAGAAAAGATTTTCTTTGTTATAGTAACCGTTTTTAATCGGTGTAAAGAATAACTGGTTGTTTTCAAAAGCATTTTGATATTGGTAAAGGCGTCTGCAACTTTTGTGAAGCATCACTGGCATATTAACTGTCAAAACATGTTTATGACTGCATAAATGTATTATTGCTTTTTAAAAAAAGTCACATATTGTGCATTTCTATTATACACAATTTGTACTAAAGCGATCTAAAAAGTTCATATCAATAAGTTTTCTCTTTGCACCACCAGGTGGCAGTCTTTGTATTTTCATTTCGAGGGTGCAGATTGCATACGTTTTATTAATATGTATAACTTTATTTATTTTATTAATGACTATAACTTTTATATATATAGTTAAAAAAATATTTACTATTTTCCCAAGTGTATATAACTTTTACTGTAAGAAAATATCAGAACTCGGTACATACTTTCTGTATTATCTTTGCTTGAACTGAGCCGATCTAATCCTGTTTATATGATTTGAACCTGCTCCCGATCAGGTTTGACCTAGCAGATCTGTTGCCATGACAACAACTCTCGGATCAGCTTTGAAGAACGAAACGATCCTGGATCGTGTCAAATCGTCAATATCCAAATCCAGCTAACTGAGTAATCCACGTACGAAGAACGGACCCCTGGAAGCTTTTTGTCTTGTTTCTAGTCCAGATATCCAAAACATCTTCTAGACAAGTGAAAATATTGTCATTTACAGAAATAAAACGTCCAAATAAAAGCGAGTTTTCCTTAAAACAAGCAAAAATAATCTGACAGTGGAGTGCTATCAAAGCGAAAACAAGATTATTTAGCTTGTTTTAAGAAAAAACCCACTTCATTTTGACATTTTATTTCTGAAAACAAAGCTATATATGTCATTGTCAAGAAAATGCTTTCTTTTTGGACTAGAAACAAGACAAAAAGTAAGAACACCATTTGTGCTGTGCACTCAATTTGTCTTTTTCTTCAGATTATTCATTCATTCATTTCCTTCGGCTTAGTTCTTTTATTAATCTGTGATCGCCACATTGGAATGAACCGCCCACTATTCCAGCATATGTTTCACACAGCGAATGCCTTCCCAGCTGCAACCCATTACTGGCAAACACCCATACACTACGTCCAATTTAGTTCGTCAATTCTCCTATAGCGCATGTGTTTGGAAACCCACGCCAACAAGGGGAGAACATACAAACTCCACACAGAAATGACAACTGACCCAGCCGGGACTCGAAACAGCGACCTTCTTGCTGTGAGGCCACAGTGCTAACCACTGAGCCACCGTGCCGCCCCCTTCAGATTATTATATTTGGCAATTAATATAAACAATTTAAAATGTATTTATTAAACATGGTACAGTCTGCTGCTGTCATTATAATAAACTAAATCAATGAAAACAGCATTTGTTACGTAAATGTGACATGAAATAAAACATTTTTTTCTTTTAAATGATTTTATTTAGGCTAGTTGCATTTTAATTTCATTTAACAACATCAGAAAACGTTGAGAATAACTAATAAAAGCTAAAAGTTTAGCAGGAATTAAATTGTGTACAAACAAAACAAAAAGTGAAATGTTTTTAGAATTAGACATGTCTATATTAATGTTTAGATGCCTCAATATAATTTTTTTTTGTTGTATTATTAATATTTTTTACATCAGAATGGTTAATAATTCATTATTTGGTGAAATAATCCTGATTTTAAATTACATCAAACTCTTTTAAAATAAGTTATTTTGACCAATTGTAATTATCTGGGGAATAAAACTCTAAATGACATTTGTAATTCAGAAGAAATGTGTGTGTGTGTGTGTGTATTTCCCATAGACTGTAAAATATATGGACGTAGTGTCCGTGACGTCACCCATAGGTTTCTAAAGAGCGCAAAAGAAGCCACAAGTAGGCGCGGCCAACCGTCGCCATTTTGTTCGGGCGTCATCACACCCACAGCGGGATACCAAACAAGGGCAAAGAGGCGGAGAGTGGGCGGAGCTACAGACACCTGCTGGCAGTTTGCTTGGACCTGGTTCAGACACACTTTACTTTGGGAGAACGCTTAATACTTTATCACTTGTGACTCGTTTGTATTCTGACCACTTGTGCTTGGTTGTTTACTATATCAATAAAGTGTTTAGTCATTTAAAAACACACTGTAGTAATACACAGAGCCACTAAACATTGTTCTTATGACGTTTCTCAACAGGAGGAAAACGCAAATTACTTCCAAACACTTCAGATATAGTCTGTGTTAGTTACTGTAAGACTATTGATGAAATCCAGCATGACACTGTATTATAACGCTTCAGATGACTGTTCTAGAGCCTACAGCTAATCAATCTGTCAGATTCTGGAGTGCATTACAGCTCTAAATATAAATATAAACGATAAATGATCTTAAATAAAACAAATACATGTATAGAGATGGTATATAAGTATATAACTTTACTCACATGGGAAACGGAGGCCACGTGAATGGTTTGTGAGCACAATTAAGTGCACTCAGCATGACATTCCATCTAATAATTGTAGGAAACAAGTCCAAAAGGCAACTGACTGTGTAAAGCCACATAAAACAACACAGAAATACGATAAATATGCCGAGTTCAGTGGATAATCTGCAGGATTCAGCTGAGGTGACGTGACGGCGACCAACGAGACCTAGCTGTCACTCAAGTGGCCACGCCCTTAATTATGCAAACTTAATATAACTTAATATAAAGGAAACAGATGAGTTCTAAAAAAATTGACCCCCCTCACAGTTGTCATGAAGGGTAATATTAGCTGTATTAACCAAAATCTTTTTTTGTACCAGGCTGTAAACACCTTTTTTTCTGCTGTAAAGTTGGCCATTCTAACAGTGGGCTCAATAGAAACTTGCTCTGTTTTGGAGCCAGGAGCGGCCAGGAGTAGCGGAATTTCGGATGAATTGCAGTTTTAGTTACTTCCGTATTGGCTTCCTGAGAGAGAGCGGGAGGTTGCCGCTTGGTATTTCCTCAAATAAAACCAATGTATACAATGTGCTCTAAATTCTCCCTGTATTTCCTCCTGAAACTCATAATCAAGCTCTCAGGACTGAAAAGATGATGATAAGTGTGATGTAAGCAATACTGCATCATGTGTCATCCGTCAAGGTTATTTAATCTGATATGTACAGAAGAGTTTCCTCACCAGACGGGACGTCCCGACTTGAACAGAGTTGTGCTGCATGGACCAGCTGGCGGCGTCAAAAACTAGCAGCTTCCCATCACTCAGAGCACACCACAGCTTCGGGTTCCCACCACCGTCCACATCTGACACACCCAGCTGACCTACAACACACACTTTATTAGCCATCTACGTCTTTATATAAACATACAGTGGGGGAATTGAGTATTGAACACGTCAGCATTTTTCTCAGAAAGCACATTTCTAAAGGTGCTGCTTACTTTAAATTTTCTCCAGATGATGGTAGCAACCAAAGAAATCCATATATGCAAATAAAACAAATCTAATTAGTGTCCAAATGAAGTCATGTGTAGTAAAATGCAATGATGCAGGGAGAATATATTGAACACATGAGGAAAGGGAGGTGTGGTTTAGCAGTGAAAGCCCAGACAGCAGCTGGATTCTCTCAGTAGTTCTTCAGCAAGCTTCTGCCCTTCCTCAGCGTAAATGAACATCAGCTGCTTCAGTCCAACATCTACATTAGCAGGAGGATGAAGATGAACCCATTTCAGCAAGACGATGATCCAAAAGACAGCTAAGGAGACTCTCAGATGCTTTCAGAGAAAGAAAATCAAGAATGGCCCAGCCAATCACCTGACCCGAATCCAATAAAAAACACAAGACAAAGCTCAGATTTGATTTGACGAGACCCACAGAACCATCAAGATTGAGAAACTCACACCTGAGCAATGCATGTGGCTTCATTCTCCATATGAGAAGCGTCTTTAAGCTGCCAGTCACTCACTCACTCGTTCACTCACATGGTCGCTCGCTCACTCACATATGCCCACATGCATGCATTTACATTCACGTGCACATGCATTTATATATGCATGCACACACACATGCGCACGCACGCACGCACGCACACACACATTTCAGGAGTCTGGTAATGATTACAGAAAGGCTCTCTCTCTCTTTCATGTGGCTTCAGTTTTTCTGTGATTGGTGGTAAAATCCTCCTGGTGAGTCACTGACTCCTCACTACAGGGGATTATGGGAGTTTAAGAGAGGACATGTTTCTGTCGGACGTCTTCCATCTCAGTGTTTTAACTGCTGGTCCTGTGACATAATCATGTGAACCTCACAAACACAAGACACGTGTGTTTATGATCAATGACTATTGGTCTCATTCATTTTCATTACTATAATAAATTATTACTATTATTACTACTATTACTACTACTACTATTACTAATATTTCTATTACTTCTATTGCTACTACTATTATTATTATTACTATCACTACTACTGCTATTAGTATTATTACTATTACCACTATAACTATTATTACTAATATTACTATTAATACTACTACTAATTTACTATTACTATTACTACTATTACTAATACTAATACTAATTTTACAACTACTACTACTAATGCCACCATTACTATTACTACTATTATTCCTACTACAATTACTTCTACTGCTACTACTATTATTATTACTACTACTATTACTATTACTACTATTGCTCTTACTATTATTATTACTACTATTACTACTAATTTTACTATTACTATTATTATTACTACTACTACTACTACTACTACTACTATTATTATTATTACTACTACTATTACTACTAATTTTACCATTACTATTATAATTACTACTACTACTACTAGTACTACAACTATTACTACTAGTTTTACTACTACTAATATTACTAATACTAATATCACAATTACTGCTACTAGTACCACCCCCACCATTACTACTATTATTCCTACTACAAATATTACTACTACTATTACTATTATTACAACTTTTACTTCTACTACTACTTCTACAGCTATTACTACTACTATTATCACTATAACCATTACTATTATTACTAATCTTACTATTACTACTACTACTAATTTTACTATTACAATTATTACTACTACTACTATTACTACTACGATTACTACCACTACCGCTAATACTATTACTATTATTACTTCTACTATTACTACTACTATTACTACCACTAATACTATTACTGTTATTACTACTACTACAACTATTATTATTATTATTACTACTACTACTGTTATTACTATTACTACTACTACTACTACTACTATTATTGCTGTTATTACTACTACTACTATTATTATTATTATTATTATTATTACTATTACTACTACTACCATTACTAATAATAATATTACTATTACTACTACCACCACTGCTACTACTACTAATATATTACTATTATTACTACCACCACTGCTACTACTACTAATATATTACTATTATTACTACCACCACTGCTACTACTACTAATATATTACTATTATTACTACTACTACTACTACTAATATATTACTATTACTACTACTACTACTACTACTACTACAACTACTGTTATTACTACTATTATTACTACTACTACTACTACTACTACTACTACTACTACTTCTACCACTACTATTATTACTACTACTACAACTTCTAATATTATTACTACTACTCCTATTATTACTACTACTACTACTAATAATAATAACAATAATACTATTAATACTACTATTATTCCTACTACTACTGCTACTACTACTACTACTATTGCTAGTATTACTATTACTACTATTACCACCACAACCATTACTTTTACTATTACCACTTTTATTTCTCCTCCTCCCCCTCCTCCTACTATTACAACTACTATTACCACTATTACAATTATTACTATTATTACTACTACGACCAATATTACTACTACTGCAACCATTACTATTACTAATATTACTATTAATATTATTATTCTTTGAATCATCAGGAAAGCAGCTTTCATACCTCAAAATAAACTTGTTTTCCTCTTTCTGTTGTATTTGGGTTGGAATTCAACCTGTGAGATTTCCTGGAAGCTTTTATGATATTGTTGTATTGTATCATTCAGCAGACACCTGACTTCTGCCATTATACTGAGCTGAACCAATAGCAGATGGACAGTGTTTTTACATTATGCAACAGAAGAATGAAGTATTTGTTGATTGTTATCAGTCATATGACGAAGCAGCTTCTTCTGATCATTCCTTTGCTTTCAAGCAGGAATCTAGCGTGTGTTAAATAAGCCTGTGATCTGACCTGGACTCATGTTTGTTCAACTACTGCTAACGCCTTTATCAAACACACTGAAAAAGTGCTGAAGTATCCTGTAATGTCTCCCAGTAAGACTGTGTGTGTGTGTGCTGAGGAGAGCGATGTGGGGACAGATAGAGGAAATAAGTAAGCGTGTGAAGCGGGCCCACAGCAGTTTCTGCACAAAACATCTGAAAACCTGTTCTTCTACATGCCTGCAGAAGCACACTGGAGCACGTAAAGAGTTCACTGGAGATACACATTACACAACACACTGCTGCAGCAACCGCAGAAGTGACACGCTTGTGGAAATGCCAGGTCAGACCGCTTCAACTCAATAGAATAGCATACAACTCAAGAGTTCACACTTAGCTGATGATTGTTTATAAAGAGTGTTAGGCATGCTGTCCCGGGAGAAAGCCCTGAGCTCATAGGATCCTCGAGCCTGGGGCTCCTTCCTGTTTGCAAGGCGAGAGGGGAGTTTGAGCTCAGGTAGATGTGGAGAACTAGCTAATGAACAGATAGTGATCGCTCTTAAGAGATAACTGCTTACCAGGAGCATGTCTATGGTGCTGATTTGGATTAGTCAATTAACTTAAGTTGCATGTTTTTGGATGGTGGGAGGAAACCAGGGAACCCCCACGTAAGCACAGGGGTAACAAGTAAACTCCAGACAGAAACGTCGGCTGGCTTGGTAAGGACTAGAACCAGCGACGTTCTTGCTGTGAGGCGGTGTCTGAGAGACTCACCTGGAGTGTAGAGCAGAACGTCCACTGCTTGAGGACTCGTCTGGTCCAGAGACGGGTTGATCTTGTGCTTCAGGGTGTCAGAGGTGGTTTTGGGGACCATCATGGGCACTACAATAAACCCACAGACAGATACAGTCAACAAATACTACAGCAATCAGAAGAACACAGGCCAATGCAATCACTTTACATGTGAATGCATTTAATGAGTGAACGAACAAACAAACTAACAAACAAACTAACAAACAAACTAACGAACAAACTAACGAACAAACTAACGAACGAACACTGCATGTGATGGTTTAATCTACACCTTTAACAAAAGATTCACTATAAACATAACCGTAAAACTAATTCTGCAATAATGTTTATGTTTAAAACTCATTCATTTTCTTGTCGGCTTTGTCCCTTTATTAATCCGGGGTCGCCACAGCAGAATGAACCGACAACTTATCCAGCAAGTTTTTACGCAGCGGATGCCCTTCCAGCCGCAACCCATCTCTGGGAAACATCCACACACACACATCCACACACACACTCATACACTACGGACAATTCAGCCTACCCAATTCACCTGTACCGCATGTCTTTGGACTGTGGGGGAAACCGGAGCACCTGGAGGAAACCCACGCAAAGGCAGGGAGAACATGCAAACTCCACACAGAAACGCCAACTGAGACGAGGTTCGAACCAGTGACCTTCTTGCTGTGAGGCGACAGCACTACCTACTGCGCCACTGCCTCGCCATGTTTAAAACTACTAACACATATCTTTTCTTTAAATATATACACACACACACACACACACATTTATACACACATATTATATATATTATACACACACAAACACATTACATTCCTACTTCAGACTAACACACATTGCAGCAAACACCAATTAATTTATTTATGCACATAGAGACTTAATTCCTGTTGATTTAAACAGCGCGTGCTGAGTGAAACACACCCTCAGACTTCATCTTGTCAAAGTAAGCCAGTTTAGTGGCAGCGTAGATGGCTTTCTGAGACTGCAGACTGCCCACCACAGCGTCCATCAGAAGAGCGTTAGTCAAAGCCTGCTCCATAAACTGAGGATCCTGCAGGACAGAGAGAACAGATTAACACACACACACACACACACACACACACACACACACACACACACACACACACACACACACACACACACACACACACACACACACACAAAGACAGACAGACACTCCTGAGCCCCAGGATAAGAGTCTGACAGGCAGATATATGAGAAAGACAGAACAACTATAACCCGAAACTAAACCCAACACTCTGAAACCACTCTTCTTTTGCACGGAGACCTGCTTTTTTTTATTACAGTAAAATGATCAACAAGAACTCCAGCAATGAACATTGCACATAACTTACATTTAGAACAAAAGTCAGAGGCTTATTTTAACACAGCGGATGCCCTTCCAGCTGCAACCCAGTACTGGGAAACATTCATACACTCTCATTCACACACTACAGCCAATTTAGTTCATCAATACCCCTCTAGCGCATGTTTTTGGACTGTGAGGGAAACCGGAGCACCCGAAGGAAACCCAACGCCAACACAAGGAGAACATGCAAACTCCACACAGAAACACCAACTGGGTTTCGAACCAGCGACCTTCTTTTCACCGTGTCGCCATAAATATATATATTTATATATATATTTTTTCATTTTTAACCTGAATTACATGCTCATTCTGACTGTATTCTAATACACTCATCACATGATTTTTGATGTGTTTTTGTTAGGTTTTTTTTGCAAAGTGAGCAACATACTGCATAAAAAAACATGCAGAAATAACAATGAGCATATTTCACTGATGACGAACGCATTCGTAATGTGTATTAATATGGCGCATTTATTGTGTATGTCCATACGGCTGTGGCACTTGTCTAAAGCAGATTATTGCAATGCTCAAACCTTATGTTGGTCCGCCATCTTCCTCCCGGCCCACATCTCTTTGATCATCAGGTGCCAGAGGTCACACTCGGACTTCAGATTGGCCTCGAATGACTCCCTCCTGAGGGACGTCCTGATCTTCAGTGATGGGATTCTCAGGAGGAGGAACGGGGCAGAGGAAATCCTTACATCCTGGATGATGACATGAAAGCATTTCAGGATCACTTGTGTATGCAGTATTCTTCAGAATAATAGAACACACACATTTTTATTACGCTGACATTTTTCCAGATTTCCTCTAATATTTTTTCTTCTGGAGAAAGTCTTATTTGTTTGATTTCGGCTTGAATAAAAGCAGATTTTAATTGTTTTAAAGTCATTTTAAAGTCAATATTAATAGCCCCCCCCTAAGCAATATTCAACCCGGGCTCATTGTGGAAATGTAGTCCCGCGGACGTTTCTGGAGACCGTGGAATACGTCCCGGCGGGTACGTACGGCTGCAGTTTTTGTTTTTGCGAATCCGCGAGTGCGGTTCGTGCCCACGCTGTTCTCTCGTGAACCCACCAGAGGCCGCTGTCCGACTGACCGGATGATTGACTGTGCGACCGGCCAATCGGCTGACCCGCCCTCCTCCTTCCCTGAACCCAAACAATTTTACCGATTGACCCGCCCGCCCGCTCGCTTCCCTAAACCCGAGCAAGAATTTACAAAAGCCGTCCAAAAAGAGAAAAGCCCTGATTGTTTTTTTTCTACCGCGTTTTCGGATTTCACCGCGTTCTCACCCTGTCAGAAACTCGTTTACTTAATTTTTAGGATTCTGTTTTTGTCTTACCTGATTGCTGCTCCTCCCCAGACTCAAAACCAATCACCGTGGTCGACTCCTCTCTGGATCTCAAGCCTGCCGACATATACGGTGAGCTGAGTGGACAAACGGGTTGCAGCGGGGAAGCCCTCCACAAGGAGGTAAGCGGTCGGCCGGCTGGCCGGCAAGCGCGAAAGGGAACAGCGTCGCAGCGTTCGCTTGAAAAAAATTAATGCAGCCGTACGTACCTCCCGGGACGTATTCCGCTGTCTCCAGAAACGTCTGCGGGACTACGTTTTCAGAATGAGCTTGGGTTGGCAATATTAGTTTTGGATTGTCTCCAGAAGAAACTACTGTTATACAATGACTTGCCTAATTACCATAGACTGTAAAAAATATGGACGTAGTGTCCGTGACGTCACCCATAGGTTTCTAAAGAGCGCAAAAGAAGCCACAAGTAGGCGCGGCCAACTGTCGCCATTTTGTTCGCGCGTCATCACACCCACGGCGGGATACCAAACAAGGGCAAAGAGGCGGAGAGTGGGCGGAGCTACAGACGCAGGCTGCATTTTGCTTGGACCTGGTTCAGACACACTTTACTTTGGGAGAACGCTTAATACTTTATCACCTGTCACTCGTTTGTATTCTGAGCACTTGTGCTTGGTTGTTTACTATATCAATAAAGTGTTTAGTCTTTTAAAAACACACTGTAGTAATACACAGAGCCACTAAACATTGTTCTTATGACGTTTCTCAACAGGAGGAAAACGCGAATTACATCCAAACACTTCAGATATAGTCTGTGTTAGTAAATGTAAGACTATTGATGAAATCCAGCATAACACTGTATTATAACGCTTCAGATGACTGTTCTAGAGCCTACAGCTAATCAATCTGTCAGATTCTGGAGTGCATTACAGCTCTAAATATAAATATAAACGATAAATGATCTTAAATAAAACAAATACATGAATAGAGATGGTATATAAGTATATAACTTTACTCACATGGGAGACGGAGGCCACGTGAATGGTTTGTGAGCACAATTAAGTGCACTCAGCATGACATTCCACCAAATAATTGTAGGAAACAAGTCCAAAAGGCAGTCGACTGTGTAAAGCCACATAAAACAACACAGAAATACGATAAATATGCCGAGTTCAGTGGCTAAACTGCCGGATTCAGCTGAGGTGACGTGACGGCGACCAACGAGACCTAGCTGTCAATCAAGTGACCACGCCCTTAATTATGCAAACTTAATATAACTTAATATAAAGGAATCGGATGAGTTATAAAAAAATCCACCCCCCTCACAGTTGTCATGAAGGGTAATATTAGCTGTATTAACCAAAATCTTTTTTTGTACAGGCTGTAAACACCTTTTTTCTGCTGTAAAGTTGGCCAGTCTAACAGTGGGCTCAATAGAAACTTGCTCTGTTTTGGAGCCAGGAACGGCCAGGACTAGCGGAATTTCAGATGAATTGCAGTTTTAGTTACTTCCGTATTGGCTTCCGAGAGAGAGCGGGAGGTTGCTGCTTGCCAATTACCCTAACTTTACCCTAATTACCCTAGTGAAGCCTTTAAATGTCACTTTAAGCTGAATATTAGTCTCTTGAAGAATATCTAGTCTAATATTATGTGCTGTCATCATGGCAAAGAGAAAATAAATCAGTTATTAGAGATGAGCTATTAAAAAATGTTTAGAAATGTGCTGAAATCTTCTCTCTGTTAAACAGAAATGGGAGGAACAATATTCAGGAGGGTTAATAATTCTGCCTCTGCACCTCGATGTCTCTGAATTTGGTGATCTCCACGTATCCGGGTCGTCCCTCCGTCAGCAGGAAGAGTCTGCGCTGGGTCATGGCGATCTTCCCCACACCGTGGCTGGTTTTTACAGATGACGAGACTTTGTAAACACACTCATCGTTCTCCAGATGCTCCAACACGACGGCCGGCAGATCCACGTCCTGCGCCGCCGCTTCCGTTTCCTTCCAGAAGTTGTAGAAGAAGCGGAAGGTTTCTGGATCCACCTGCTTCACCTGACCTGCAGACAGCAGAGGAGCGAGCGCTTTGTTATACCACACACATGCAGGCCTTTTACTTATTTAAATTGATTTGATGGCTGCACGGTGGCTCAGTGGGTAACACTGTCGCCTCACAGCAAAAAGGTCCCAGGTTCGAGTCCCGGCTAGGTCAGTTGGCGCTTCTGTCGAGTTTGCATGTTTTCCCCGTGTTGGCCTGGGTTTCCTCCAGGTGCTCCGGTTTCCTCCACAGTCCAAGCACATGCGCTATAGGGGAATTGAATAAGCTAAATTGGCCATAGTGTATGAGGGAGTGTGAGAATGAGTGTGTATGGGTGTTTCCCAGTACTGGGTTGCAGCTAGAAAGGCATCCGCTGTGCAAAACATATGCTGAATAAGTTTTTTTTTTTTTATTAATATTATTTTTAGGGGTTTTCGCCATTATTTGACTGGACAGTAGAAAGAATTGAGAGGAAAGTGTGGGGAGCAGAGAGAGGGGAAGGATCAGCATTGGACCTTGAAGCAGGAATCAAACTCGGGTCGCCGTGAACTCCAGAATGCATGTGTCGGTGCTAGGGATGGGAAGATTAACCGATATGTATCGATACGCGGTCATGCGCGTGCACGATGCGAGTGCATCGGTTGAGCAGCAGAGGATGAATGAAATTTTGGAAGCAAATCGAGATGCATCGGTTTTTGCGAGATGCATCGATTTTTCCGAGATACAGCTTATATTTTTAATATAGAATGTATTTTTTATTTATTAACAAGAGTTGTCAACCTGTTTTTGGCGCATAATTTAATCGACCTACATAAAGTAAGCCTTAGCAACGGATTTGCGGATGTGCACACTTACACTACAACTCAGTGTATCAGGTGTGCGGATGAAGCTAGTGGAGCGCCCTCAGAAAGCGCGAGAAGCAAAACAAACATTTTATTCCCCACTGAGTTTTAAATCTAAAGTATGGCAACATTATGGATTTAAGGATGGATGACATGACAGGACAGATGCAATTTGCAAAATGTGCCGCGCATCTGTAAAATACACGGGCAGTACGACTAATCTGATATCTCACTTGAAGCGGCGCCACGGTGTTGTTGTGAAAGCATCTTCCAGTGTTTCTGCATCCCCGGCTTTCGCACTGCTTCAACCAGCTCCAAAAGTGGTGAGAAAAGCATTGCAAGTTTTTTTTCCGTGCGCAACAGTTCTGCTCGCTCTACGCCAATAACGAATGCTATTGCATTGTTCATCTGCAAAGATATTCAGCCTAGTGTCACGGAGAACGAAGGTTTTAAACACCTCCTCCTGTTAATTTTTATTTAATTATAATAATAATAATATTAATAATAATAATGATAAAAATAATTGGGTGTCACAGTGGCACAGTGGGTAGTTTGACCACCTCACAGCAAGAAGATTGCTGGTTTGTTATATTTTTATTAGCCTGTTGTTTACAGTGACAGTGATGTTTCAAAGCAGCATAACACTGCTAGTTCACAACCTTAAGTTTTGAATAATCAGTGGCAAAATATATCTTTGTAAAACTTGTTTTTATAGTTGAAAAGTTAAATCACAATTCTTGTTGTGCAATGCTAAATTTATTTATGTTGAAAGAGTGCAAATATATACATATTTTTTTAATATATATTGCACTTATACATTCTGTTTATCTTGAAAATACTTAAATAATATGTGCTATATGTTCTAAAATGGCCCTCTACTGTAAACTGACACTCTGGCTCTGAGAGAAGAGCCAGTTTGTAAAAAAAAAGTCTTGGTTTTGCTTGGTTAATAAATAATCAAACTCATTCAATGGCACAGCATCCTCTTTCACATCATCTCATAAACTTGATCTAATTAGTTAGTGCTGAATTATCGCATCGTATCGTGATATGGGTGTGAATCGTATCGTGTTGCATCGCAATATGTCACAAATGTATCGCTAATATATCGGATCGTATTCTTTGTATCGAGATGCGTATCGGATCGGCATTATAGCTTAGATGCCCAACCCTAGTCGGTGCACTTTCCACTACGACATTGGCATTAACATCTGGTGGCTGAGTTAGTGGTTCATTCCACTGTGACAACCCCTGATGAATAAAGGGACTTTCTATTTAAAGTGTATTTAATACTTTAGAATTCTTTAGATTTTTTTCAATGGACATGTTGTTTTAATTAAATGTAAAATATAGATATGCTTCAAGACAAAAGGTGCTTTAGGTGTAATTAATGTGTCGGTGCTTTTTAAATAAGGGATTCATAAAGATAAACAACAAAATCATAAGTTCGAGGCACTTGAAAAGTTTAAAAAATTGTTTGAAGTGCCATGGACTTACGATTTTATGGTTTAAAAAATTTAATAAATAAATATCAAGAGTTCAGATGCAAAAACCTCTAAATGCCGTCTGAACTTTTCTTCTAAAATGAGCATTTATATCAGGCTCCTGTGTGTAGTTTCAGTAATTTCACTTTTAGGCTAAGAATGATGCTAAATTTTAACGGAAATTTCAGACGGCACTTACAGGTTTTTGCTTCTGAACTCTTCATATATATTTATATATTTGTTGTAATCTATTTCTAATGTATTGCTATTATTATTATTACTTTTATTCTATCGAATCTATTTTATTTAATTTTATTATTTATAATGTGTTTTAATTTATTTTCAATTACTATTTTAGTATAAGCACCTTAAATATCTTGACATTTTTTTCTCCACCAAGTATTTTTCTCCATGTAACCTCTAACATGTTTGCTAATTTATTAGTTTTTTTAACAATATAATTATTTCAAACATTTATTTTAAAAATACCCGAATATGACTTAAATTGCTATATTTTTATTTAGAATTTTAACACGGATCCTACTCCTTCAATCATGTATTTCATTTCTTATTATTAATTGTTTAAATTTTAAATTTTAAATTAAGATTGTGTTTTATTGAATTTTTTCCAGAATGAGTAGTACATTAAAATTAGAGAAGAAAGAAAGAATAAAAAAAAAAGCAGTGTGGTATAATTTAAAACAATAATCCATTATTGTAATGTGCACAGTTAATTGGATTTTTTAATTCATACCTATTTTTTTTATTTACACTTTAAAAAAAAAAAAAAACATTTCCAACATTTTCCAACACTGCCCTTCTGCATGCAAGCATTCCTTTATTTAATTGTACTTTTTATTATTATTAATCAATTTAATGCATTTAAATCTATATTCAGTTACAATTTATTTAATCGCATGAATTAATTCAACTCCTTTCCTCCACCCTTTATTTTTCTCCATAAAAGCCCTAATTGCCTGTTTATTTATAATATGTTTAATTTAAACATTAACTTTTAATCATGCATTTAATATAAAAAGATAGATATCAGATTTATTTACAACAATTTACCCTGAACTTATCCACAGATCTCCCGTTTTAAGTAATGATCAAAACCAAATGGTTGATTCCAAAAATTGGGCAAGCCTAGCAAAAAAAAAAAAACTGTGTCATAATTTACACAAGAATACAGAAATAGTAAAATTGTGCAAAACAAAGCACAAAATAAAACGCATTAAATTATTGCGTAATACAACTTGTGCAATATGCAGACTTCAGGACTCCTGAAATCATCCATTGCTAAAAAGAACGATGTAGTTATGATGAAATCATTACGTTATGATTACATTATTACGACGTTTCTGCTTCCGAGAACATGAGGGTGAGTAAATGATGACAGAAGCTGCTTTTCCACTATCGTGCCAAACCGTTCTAAGAACACTTCGGTACGGTTACGGTTGTTTCTCCACTGAGCCTGGAACGGCGCGGCACGATTACAAACCGTTCTCGGCCCGGAATTCTCGGCACGGTTAGACAACCGTGCTGAACTGTGCTGACAGATTCTGTGTGTTGACGTCGCGACTCGGTTGCTAAGCTACCACAGCTGGCTCAGCAGAAGCGCGCTAGTCATCAGACATCCTCAATAAACTACAGTACATTCAATATAAAATAATGATCCAGGTCTAAACGATACAGTTTGAAAAGGGTTTTAAAACCATAGAGTAGTCTCTGGCAGAGAAGTGAATAACTCCTCACATTCTTACGAAGATATTTTATTCATTAAAGTTATTATTTTATTGACTTGAATACAGACCTACTTCGCCTGCCTGAATGTGAGTTTATTGCACGCAGCGCTGTATTTCACAGCACAAAACTCGCTCTGATCCGGGAGAGCGACTTGCGCTGCTGACTTTTTTTTCCTGCTGCGCATCGAATAAAGCGAATAAAGTCACGCTCAGCATCGTCGATGTCCAAATTCCACAACAACATCACTATATCCATGGAACACGAACTTGCAGACTCTTTTAACAACGAGGAAATAATTGCACTTTTTAATTCAAAGCCAGGACAGCTTGTTAATACCGGCGAGACCACCTGAAGGACGGCGTGTTCGTGTTGTAATGTCGGCCGTCCAAAAGACTTTGCTTGAAAGCTTTACGGAGCGGCACTGTAACTGTCCAAGGTACTGTTGTATGATTTATATTACAGCATATGCACTAATAAATAAGTCAAAAGAATGAATGAATTAAATAAATATGGATTCTTGAATGTCAGTATTGCTTTTACTCAAAAAATATCAATACGTTTTTATGTTTTATAAAAATAAAATGAGCAATTTTCTTCATTTCAGCTATAGGCAATTATATGATTCAGTTTTACATAAGTTATATGACATTTATGAGGCATGTAACATGTTTCTGTGTTTTTTTTTGTTTTTGTTGTGGTGATCTTTAATATAGCTACGCAAATATTTTCTAAAACGTCTAGCAATAATTCGCCTACAGCTTGTTAGTTAATTATGAACACAAAAATAATTATTATAATAAAAATAAAAGGATCAAAATAAAAAGATAATAGAGCAGCATTTTGCTAAATATAATAGTGCTTTATATGCTTTAAATCCTGCGATATATGTGTTGTTTCATATTCGTTTTTTATTTCACTTGCTGCATTCGTTATTTAATGTTTGAATAGTAAAACAAATAACAGCCATCGCTTAATTGGTTTCATTTTACCATCAAAATGTAGTATATTTTATATCATTATCAACTTTTGATATAAAACGCAGTGTAGTTTAATTAATTGTTAAAAATGAAATAATTTATGTGCTGTGTTTTTATTAGTGAAAGTGCCCGCTCACCTTTGACAAGGCCTGTCCAAAATTATATTTCTGCCACGATAATGCAAATGCACTATTATTGTTGTCTTATCATTGTTTATTTTTCTGTTATGTTCAGAGATTTTAAATATTATTTATTTCCCCTTCAATTATTTTCAATCATCACGTTACATTTTGGTAATTTTCCCTCCAAATAAAATTTAGCCAGAGCTGCGCAACATATAAATAAATAGGGGTGCACATTTAGCACCCCTATTTGATAGAGCGGCATAACAGTGTTTAGTCACATGGTTGCTTTTGCTTTTATGAAAAAAAAAAGAAATAAATAGTTTCGGCTCTTATTTAACTTTAATTGAACAAAGGGAGCCGTTTACATTGCGTTACCAAGGCAACTACTGATGCGTTTTGTGTAATGTTTTAAAGAGCTTTGTCGCAGCACGACAGTGGAAAATGAAACCGTATCCGTGCTGTCTGGCCCGGTTTGGCACGGAATGGAACAGTTCTGTTTAAAGAACGATTCAGCACGATAGTGGAAAAGCGGCTAGAGTTACTGGAGATCTCATGATGTCTGCGATAAGGATGACATCGTTAGGGCTTTAAACAATAAATCAACGTGGTAAATCCCTGTGAGATAAATATAAACCATGCACAATATAGAAATACACAATCATTTCTGCAAACCTGAATGTCAGGTAATCTGCAGAGCCTCGTGTTCTTCCAGTGTTTTTACATGAATGATTGATGCATCATGCCATAAACACACACAAGCACATGAATATGCAGTGCCAGTAAACGCACCCCGGGCTTTCGACACACACACATGACACATATAAACCGGCTCTACTGACGGCGTGCAGGAACTGGCATTTGCCAGACGACTATAAATGTAGCTCGACTTTAACAGAGAGGAAATGATTAACCAGCGTTGAGCTCCTCGAGGAGTGTGTGCAGTGAGTGTGAACAGAGGACTGAAGCTGGAGGTTAAACACACACACACACACACACATTTGCATACATAGTTTAGAGGGACTCTACATAGGTATAATCCATTTTATCCATTAAACACCACTTATTATATGGCCCTACACATAAACCCAGCCCTTGCAGGAAACGTGGACAATTTTTAATTTCCAAACAGCTCGCTAAGTTTGATTAAGCTTTCTGATTTACAGGGACACGAGGTGTGACCCTGTAAACCACCTTAATAGAGACCAACTAGTTCTACCCATGTTGTTATACAACTTTGTGTCCCTATAACCCACATAAACCTGCACACACACACACGCACACACATCTATCTTTATGGGGACTTCCCATAGCTATAGTGATGTTTATACAATACAGAGTGTTCATTCAATCCTAAATCAAATGTCCCCACTATTAGCAATACCAGTACATTTTCACTTCATGAGCACATTTTTTGGTCCCCATGAGGTCAAACTTGACTGGTATTGTTATACTAGTGGGAGCATTTTGTCCTCATAACAAAAGGAATACAAGATAACACACACACACATCCAGGCAGGTTTGTTTTTGCGAATTGTGGAGACATTCTCTTGGTTTCCATTGTTTTTATACTGTAAAAAAGTTGTATTTTCTATTGACGTACCCCAACACTATCCCTAAACATAAGCCTCACAGGAAACGGGACTTACTTTATAGTTTATTTATTACTCTAGGGTTTATAAGGCTGTTGAAAAATGGGAACAAGGGCAATGCACTCATGTTAGCCTTTTTTTGTAATTCATAAGTTCGTTTTTTTGCAGAGCGAGTCTATTACGTAAGTGTGTGTAAATTGCTCATGCTGTATGTCGCCTTCTAGTCGTAATATCTGTGTCATACCCATTTCATTATACAAACTGTTGACACACGTACATGGTTAGTTCGAGGTCTAAGGCGTACCTGCAGAACACTGCTGCACTTCAGACATGCAGGCGCTCAGACATGCATGCGTGCTGTGTGACGATGATGATGTATTAGTAGTGCACACTACACATGCAGACTACGCTTACCATCCAGCTCAAGGTAAAATACAGACCGGCACGAGTCCTCCACACCTGACAAACCAGAACCAGTTTTACCAAACACACCAGAGAAACACCGGTGACCATCACATGCAGATTTCACTTATTTCATCTGGTACATGCATTATACTTACACTGCAGTGTGTTTAACAGGAGATTCTACACAACAACAACAACAACAACAACACTGAAAACTAGCATCGGCTGATGCATCAAACACATTTCTAAAATATCATTGATATACAGACTGTACATCTAATCCTTCTGTACATCCATCTCTTGTCTATCTTTATCTGTGCTATCCATTCATCCATCCAATTATTTGACTTAATATCCAACTATCCATCCATCATCTATCTATCTTATTACTCTATCCATCCATCCATCCATCCATCCATCTATCCATCCATCTAATTATCTAACTATCAATCCATCCATCCATTTAACTCCAAAACCAACTATCCACACACCCTTTATCCGTCCATTCAGTTATCTAACTTCAAATCCCACTATCCATCCATCCTTTATCCATCCATCCACTTATTTAACTCCAAATCCATTTATCCATCCATCCATCCAACTCCAAAGTATCCATCCATGCATCCAATCATCTAACTCCAAATCCAACTATCTATCCATCCATCCATCCATTACATCCATCCATCTAACTCCAAATCCAACTATCCATCCATCCTTTATCCATCCATCTATTCCATCCATCCAATTTTCTAACTTCAAAACCAACTATCCATCCATTAATCCAATTATCCATCTCTAAATCCAACTATCCATCCATCATTCATCCATCCATCCATCTATTCCATCCATTCAATTATCCAACTCCAAATCCAACTGTCCATCCATCCATCCAATTATCTAATTCCAAATCCAACTATATATTCATCCACCCATCCATCCAACTCCAAATCCAACTATCCAACCATCCTTCATCTATCCATCCATCCAACTCCAAATCCAACTAGCCACACATCCATTATCCGTCCATTCAATTATCTAACTTCAAATCCCACTATCCATCCATTCTTTATCCATCTATCCACTTATCTAACTCCAAATCCATTTATCCATCCATCCATCCAACTCCAAACTATCCATCCATGCATCCAATCATCTAACTTCAAATCCAACTATCTATCCATCCTTCATCCATCCATTACATCCATCCAATTATCTAACTCAAAATTCAACTATCCATCCACCCATCCATCATTCCAATTATCTGAATACATATTCAACCATC
This sequence comes from Danio rerio, assembly GCF_049306965.1. Taxonomy (NCBI): domain Eukaryota; kingdom Metazoa; phylum Chordata; class Actinopteri; order Cypriniformes; family Danionidae; genus Danio; species Danio rerio. Next base: position 2,067,706 of record NC_133194.1, on the reverse strand, counting down.
CAGATTGTCAATCTTTCCATCAATGTATCCTTCCATATTGTCTGTTTATCCGTGCATCTATTCATCCATCCACCCATCTTGTCTGTCTAGCCATTTAGCTATTCATCCATCCATCCTTAATGTGTCTATCCATCCATCTATTCATCTATGCATTAATCTTGTCTGTCTATCCATCCATCCATCCATCCAGTTAACCAACTATCCATTCGGTCCATCCAGCTTCAGTTAGATTACAAATCTCTACTAAGAATTTAATTTCTATATTGCAGGAAAAGTTGACAAATCAGATCTCTCCAAGCTTCTCTAGCCAATAAGTTCACTCCTCAGATTGGCCCAATCAAGTGCCAGCTTCATTCTGATTGGCTGTTTTGATACCCACCCAGAGTGAGTGCCTCGAACAGCCTCTTGATGGTCTCCAGATCCTTCACGATTCCCGACTCCTGAACGCGCCGCACAAAATCCTCCTTTTGCAGGTGTTTTTTGGGCAGCTCAAACCTCTTCACCGTCCCGCCGTCCACCAGCCGCGCTCGGTCCTTTTCGTTTTCCCTCCTCACCCTGCTCATGAGACGCTTCAGATCGGTGCGGCGCTCCGCAATCCTCTTTTCCTCCACAGGCAGAGCCTCCACCAGAGTGTTCAGAAGCTGCGCAGGAAAAATCTCCATGTCCGTCTTATATAAGCTCTGGAAGTCTGCGAGGGCGTCCACATGTCGTCCAGTCACAGAATTCACCAGTCCACGCAGGTAATAATAGCGGGCCAAGAGAGCAGAGTCGTCTGGGGAAGCAGATGAGATGGATCTGTCCAACTGCCCAATCAGATCGTGGTAGTAGTTCTGTACATAGTGGTAGGCCAGTGGTGGAGGGAATTCTGGGAGTTTGAAGGTTTTGACTGGCTTTATAGGACTCCAGGAACCTATCAACATAAAGAGTACATAGTGCTCAGCATAAATTATTACACTCTATTATGAAAATTTTTATGTTAGTGCATTTAAGCAAAACTGCTTTGTCCAAAAAATATATTTTGCGGAAAAAAAAAAAAAAAAAAGCTTGACAATACCAATAACCCTAACCCCAACCTAACAGTCTACTTATAATGTAATGGGAATTAGTTGCAAAGTAACTTAAACTCAACAAACGGACCATCAAAATAAAGTGTGACCCTGTTTTATTCAGCAGATACAGTCATTAAAATAAAAGATTGGACAAATCTTATTTTGACACATATTTTGGGAAAACGCATGGGAATTTCTTAATAATTCATCAATACACTGTGCAAATTGACTCCCCTTTGGTTATGTTGGGGTTGTTTTTGCCCCATTGACTTTCATTATAATCACATTTTCTGATTGCAAAGCCATGACAGTTGGGGTGCATGATATTGGAAAAATCTGATATAGCGATATTTTAATTTTAAATATTGAGATATGGGATCCAGCTTTATAAGATCATTGAAATGGCACTATTTGATGGTTTTCTATGGAGTCAGGTACAGAAACTGAATAATAACAATGCAAAAAAACAAAAAACGCTTTTCTTACTGTTTTTTTTTCTCGTTTCTAGTCCAAATATCTAAAAAACTCTTAGGTCAAGTAAAAATATTGTTTTGTTTTTAACTTTTCCTTTCAAGTTTTTCCATAAAACAAAAAAAGTAAAATAATCTTGTTTTCACTATGAAATGTAGATATTTGGACAAGAAACAAGTCAAAAATTCTAAGAAAAACTTAGAAATTCTAAGAAAATTTATTTATTTATTTTTTTGCATAAATTGTTTAAATTCCTGGTCAACTATAATTAATGTATTATGCATATTTTGCCATGTGACTATTGCAGATGTGCTCATTGCCCTACATGACAGCATATAATCATGCATTCCTGATTGTTGCTGGTTTTCCCTGTTGGGAAGAGGGATAATTTGTCATTTTTACTGTTAATCATCTGTTATAATGCAAAAAAGCTTAGTTTTTGCCTTTTATATGGGGTTTATTGTGGCTCTCAGAACGAAGTAAGTATATTTCTGCACACACATATTATAATCTGCTCTTTTACTCCACAGAACTCCATACAAAAGTCAGACACTTGTTTGCACAGGCCTATCTAAAGGGTTAATGCTGCCAACTGATGATCAACAGTAAAAATGACACATTTGACCTCTTCCCAACAGAGAAAACCACTAACAATCAGGAACGCATGATTATATGCTGTCATGACTGTGCAATTAAAAAAATGTGATTATAATGGAAGTCAATGGGGCAAAAACAGCCCCCAACATAACGAAAGGGTAGTCAATTTGAACAATACACAAGGGTTAAAAGAGACTTATCTTAATCTCTGTTGCAATTAAAAATATAACACAATAAAAAAGTCAAATTTTAAGACTTCTTTAAGACCATTATAATTGAAATTTTAGATTTATACAGGGATATATAGAAGTAGTCTAATGAGCCAGCTATTTCTGTAAATAGTTTTTGTATTGATGGAAGATCATGTAAAGGGATGTGTTGCTTTAGTTTTCTTTCCCTGATTAGGGAATTTAATTAGCAGAATTTGCAGTACAAATGTCTAACAGCTGTTGTGAACTGTCTCTCTTTGCCATTAAAAACTTAAATAAGAAAAAGAAAGGTTTGAGATGCATTATTGGTGATTGGGTGTCAGCCTGATAGGGTAGCTTTACCTGAACATGGGAATAATTAGGACCTGTTTAAAATGATTTAATACCCAAGACAAATATTTCAGTGAATTTAAGAAATATTAAGGCTTTTTTAAGACCTTGCTGATACCCTGAATAATCTAGAAAAGCACATTCATTAAACCAAATCAGTGTTCCTACTTTAACACATACAGTATATTGTATATTGTGTTGTAAAAAGCGCACTCGTGTTTCCTCACCCATCTGTAAAGGCATCCTCACTGACATCATGGACATCTGTCGGATGGGTACGGTGAGAGATCGAGAGTCCGCCAGGTTCGGCATGCTCATCCCCAAACGCTTATTCAGGCCGTTCTCTGCTCGGTGTTTACGGTTGATCTCCTCCATCGTGGGTCTGCGCGGAGACTCGGTCATAATCTTCAGCCTGAGAAAGTGAAAATATAAGAGAAAACAAGTGAGAGGACACACTTGGCAGATGATGATGTAAGGTTCATCTTAGATAAATCTTTCATGCATATTTTGCAAACCTATTGCATAAAGAGTAAACTTTCAGTTAAAGGGATAGTTCATTTCAAGAGTTCACACTTAGCTGATAATCAATAAAGCGTATTTGGCATGCTGTCCCAGGAGAGAGTCCTGAGCTCGTAATATCCTCGAGCCCGGGGCTCCCTCCTGTTAGAAGGGCGAGAGGGGAGTTTGAGCTCAGGTAGGTCTCGAGAACTCCCCTGCTTGTCGCCGTGAGAAGTGTAAACTAAGGTTGTATTGGGGGATGATGTGATTTAATCAATTGCTATGGTTTATGTTTTTGGACGGTGGTAGGAAACGGGGAACCCAGGGGGAAACCCACACGAACACGGGGAGAACATGCAAACTCTGCACAGAAACACCAACCGGCCCGATAGGTTAGACCAGCGGTGTTCTTGCTGTGAGGCAACAGTGCTAACCACTGGGCCACCGTGTCGCCCTATCAGAAAAGAGGGGAGGAAGTAGGGGTGGAAAGGGGGAGAGCTTCAAGACGAAGATAACTGGTGTGAAAAACTCTAATTATTTAAAATGCTTCCGTAATCATCTAATAGGATAGATTACGGAGCTAATAAGGAGCCAGGCGTGTTGATCATAATCATGTGATCCTCTCGAAATTAGTTTATGAATAAACCACACTTAAACGTAATCCTTTCAATCCTTTAATTGCTTCAGTTATTAAAAAAACATATATTATGTAAGTGAATGGAAAGAGGCGACACGGTGGCTCAGTGGTTAGCACTGTGACGTCACAGCAAGTAGGTCGCTAGTTCGAGTCCCGGCTGGGTCAGGTGCCTTTTCTGTGAGGAGTTTGCATGTTCTCCTCGTGTTGGCGTGGGTTTCCTCCGGGTGCTCCCCTTTAGGGGAATTGAATAAGATAAATTAGCCGTAGTGTATGAGTGTGAGAGTGTATGGGTGTTTCCCAGCACTGGGTTGCAGCTGGAAGGGCATCCGCTGCATAAACCATATGCTGGAATAGTTGGCGGTTCATTCCCCTGTGGCAACCCTGATAAACAAAAGGGACTACGACGAAAGAAAAATGAATGACTGAATATAGTACATGCATATGTGCGTGCATTTACACATGCTTAATAAATATGCACAGTACACTCACACATATTAGTCATGATTAATCATTAAACTGCACGACATTTAATTATTATTTTATCCTCTTATATTGCATTTCAGACATGCTTTCCCACACAAAAAATATTCAATACCGAAATTCACTTCCAGGAGCACAGAAGTAAACAAGCAGGACCACGAAGACTACACACTTCAACACAAGTACAAGCATTTGTCTCTTTGACAGAACAACAGACCGAACCCGTCTTGCTGCATACTGTACAAATTATTGACATGATCTGCTAAATGCGGCTCCAGGAAGTGAATGAATGATTTCTTTTTTGCAGCCGACTGTCAGCGTACTAAACATGTAGTACATGTAAAACAATAAAACATTAAATAAGACTTAATAAGACATTAAATAGTTTTTACACCATGTTTTTATAGAATTAAACAGTCTTTAAATACACTGTCTCACCATGTGGGCTTGATGTTGTGCAATACGGTCAGTGTATATTTTACTTCCTCTTCCTTCAATGACATCCTTAAGATCCCTTTGCAGTTTGGTTTTTAATAACTCCACCCTGCCATTATCTTATTTACTGTAAACATACGTCATTTGTGTGCATGGAAATAGCTAAATCAAAGGTTTTGCCAAACGACTAGAAGCTCATAAAGGTTTGGAAGGACTCCAGAGGGATTAAATAGTGAGTAAATTATCATTGTTGAGTGAACTGTCCCTTTAAACTGACAAGGCTTTAAACACACGAATGCTTTATTTGTTTTTGTCGGAGTAACCAATACACCAGCTGTAAAGGCTCCTCCCACTTATAGAAATGGGGCGGGAACAGCAGCTCATTTGCATTTAAAGAAACACAAAAGGCATTTACAGTGTGATATAGTAAATGATTGAAGGTGTTTTGAGCTGTAAGTACACACACATTCTGGAGACTCTGGAGAGTCGTGCTGTGGGTATTACGGAGACATTTTAATGAAGGAAAACTGGAGATGGAAGGACTTTAATTACCTGCGAGTCTCTGAGCGGATGTTGAGCTGCATGCGAGTGAATGCGTCATTCTTTCTGTTCAAACGCTCCCGCAGAAACGAGTGGAATATATGAGTGTCTAAAACCTGCACGCACGCACGCACACACACACACACACACACACACACACACACACACACACACACACACACACACACACACACACACACACACACACACACACACACACAAATATTTAATCACAACCACATCTCACAGACACAAAAAAAAATGCACACAACCCCCCCCCAAACACACAGAGAAAAATGCATACACAAAGACACACATACAAAATATTCAACACACAAAATTGCAAACATAAAAAATGCGAACGCAAAAAAATACACAAAACACACACACAAAAAAAACAACCCAAAAAACACGCACAAACATTCAGAAACATACACACACAAAAGCATACAAATAAATGCACACACACAGACATACAAAAACACAAACATACACAAGCACACACACACACACACACACACACACAAATGGAGAGAAATACAAAATATACAACACACAAAAATGCACAAACACAAAAATGCACACATAAAACAACACACAATAAACAAAATACACAAACAAAAACCACACACGCACAAACATACAAAACAGACACACAAAAATCACAAACATGCACAAAAAAGGACTCACACACAAAAACAGAGAAATACAAAATATACAACACACAAAAATGCACACACAAAGCAATACACAAAACACAAAAAACAAAATACACAAACAAAAAACACACACGCACAAACATACAGAAACAAACACACACAAAACACAAACATACACAAAAAAGCACACACACACACACACAAAAACGGAGAGAAATACAAAATATACAAAACACGCAACACACACACACGCACAAACACACACACACACATACATACATACATACACAAAAAAGCACACACACACAAAAATGGAGAAAAAAAAAACGCAAAAATATGCACACACACACACACACACACACAAAAGAATAAATGCACACACGCAAACACACATATGAATATATTAGAGAAGCACATGCTGAGTGTAAACCTGAATCTGCGTATTTCTGTACCTTTCTGTAAAAGGCAGAGTCGGTGGAGTCTCTGGACCTGAGGAACTCCTCGCTGTTGAAAACTCGATGCTCATAGTTCAGGAAATCACAAACCTCACTGCAGAAAACACAGTTTTACATGTTTATTAACCAGCGAGCATAAAATACCATCAGTGCTCAGATACAGGCCGGTAAAAGTATTATACTGTATATTATACTTATTGTACATGTGTTATATATATTTATATACATATTTTATTTTACTTATTGTACAATCATGCTTTTATTCAATATATTTTATTTTATTTAATATATATATTTTTCATATATATTTGGTTTTGTTTAGATTTCATTTTTAGTTACTGCACATTTGTGAGTTTTATTTATTAATCAATTTATTAAGTTTAGCAGACTGTCTTTGATACATAAACAGAGATATTTCAGACCTGAATATGTTGACGATGAGCTCCATGCTGATGTTGAGGATGCTGGAGTTGAGTTTGCGCTGCCAGAGTCTTCTGTGAGCTCGCAGATCATTCACATCAGTCTGACTGCTGGAGCCGCACACATCCAGATCATAGTGGAGCTGCAGACCCCCACAGCTGAACAGAAACACAATCATGCTCATTATAAGCTATTATACATGTAGAGTAAGTTCAATATAGGGCTTTTAATAACCCTTAGTAACAAGTAAAAGGATTTGTCCTAATCAGTATTTTAAAGGGTTAAAAAAATTAAAAATTGCACTGATCCCAATCATTTCTACAGAAATATTGCATCAGTTACCGGAATATAAAACAATCTCTGGCTGCAAGCGGCACGTCTGGAAGATCAAATCTGTCTGATGTTGAAGACGACACTGTTCCCTGGTCAATGTCTATCAGCACCAGATCCTCAATCTCCTGAAAACACACACACAAAAACTGTCAACGTCTGAGAAATTAAGCTGAAGGGATCGTTCATCTAAAAAATGCAAATGACCACATCATTTACGAACCCCACACTTGTTCAATACCTGAGGCTTCTGTTCTATTAAACACCAAAGAAGACATTTTTTACAGAAACCTGTACCCATTGACTTCCATAGTAGGTAAAACATATACAATGGAAGTCAATGGTAACCGGTTTCCAACATTCTTCAAAATATCTTTAACAGAAGAAAGAAACTCAAATAGGTTTGGCAACTCTAAAACAGTGAATACATGATGAATTTTAAGTTGAGTGAAGGGTCTCTGTCTACAATAAACCCATTGCTATATGCAGTGTTTTGTACCTCTGCCACCTCCTGGAAGTGGTACGTGTGGCAGCCCATCAGGTAGGCCGTGGGCGCCATGATGAAGTCCAGCATCTGTCGGGACAGGACGGGCACAAACGGATGCTGCCAGCGCAGAGGGTGAATAAAGATCATGAAGCACTCGGACACCAGTGTGAGTTTGGCCCAGTCTGTGGACAGAAACACCACTCTCTGCTCCATCAGGATACTGCTGATGATCTGACACAAACACAACACAAGGCTCATCTTCCTTATGACTGTATTACATGTACTGAATCAATATAAACATATCAAGCAGTCGTGAGTAATTACTAGAATCCACAGATCGAGTCTATTAATTTACTCATGTAAATGTGTGCCAGTATATATTTATTTATTCAGTTTTTATATTATTTTAGTCATTTATTAATATGCAAATCTTTACACTGTCCCTTTGTTGTGAAAAAAAAAACATCTATATGTGGGACTGACCTGCAGGATCTGCTTGGGTTTAAAGCACAGAAATGGCAGATGGAGATCGAGGTCCATTACGGGTCGATCCACATCCAGTCTGGAGGGAAGCTCAATCTGAAGCGGTCTGAGATTAAACACCTAAAAAAACCAGCAAGGAAACGAGTCAACTGAAAGAAATTGCACAGCTAAAAAAAAGTTGACGTAACCGAGTTGACGGTAACAAAGTTGACGGTAACAAAGTTGACGGTAACAAAGTTGACGGTAACAAAGTTGACAGTAACAAAGTTGACGGTAACAAAGTTGACGAAAACGAGTTGATGGTAACAAAGTTGACGGTAACAAAGTTGACGTAAACGAGTTGATGGTAACAAAGTTGACCTAAGCAAGTTGATGGTAACAAAGTTGACGTAACCGAGTTGATGGTAACAAAGTTGACGGTAACAAAGTTGACGGTAACAAAGTTGACGAAAACGAGTTGATGGTAACAAAGTTGACGGTAACAAAGTTGACGTAAACGAGTTGATGGTAACAAAGTTGACCTAAACAAGTTGATGGTAACAAAGTTGACGTAAACGAGTTGATTGTAACAAAGTTGACGGTAACAAAGTTGAAGTAAACAAGTTGATGGTAACAAAGTTGACGGTAACAAAGTTGAAGTAAACGAGTTGATGGTAACAAAGTTGACGTAAACGAGTTGATGGTAACAAAGTTGACGTAAACGAGTTGATGGTAACAAAGTTGACGGTAACAAAGTTGACCTAAACAAGTTGATGGAAACAAAGTTGATGGTAACAAATTTGACGGTAACAAAGTTGACCAAAACAAGTTGATGGTAACAAAGTTGACGGTAACAAAGTTGACGTAAACGAGTTGATGGTAACAAAGTTGACGGTAACAAAGTTGACGGCAACAAAGTTGACGTGACAGTCTATGGTAACAAAGTCGATGGTAACAAAGTTGACGGTAACAAAGTTGACCTAAACAAGTTGATGGTAACAAAGTTGACGGTAACAAAGTTGACGTAAACGAGTTGATGGTAACAAAGTTGACGGTAACAAAGTTGAAGGCAACAAAGTTGAAGGCAACAAAGTTGACGTGACAGTCTATGGTAACAAAGTCGATGGTAACAAAGTTAATGGTAACCGAATCGATGGTAGCAAAGTTGACGTAACCGAGTCGATGGTAAGAAACTTGACGTAACCGAGTTGACGGTAACAAAGTTGATGCAACCGAGTCAATGGTAACAAAGTTGGCGGTAACCGAATAGATAGTAACAGAGTTGACTTAACCGAGTCGATGGTAACAAAGTTGGCGGTAACCGAATTGATAGTAACAAAGTTATCGTAACCGAGTTGATGGTAACAAAGTTGATGGTAACAAAGTTGACGAAAAAGAGGCGATGGTAACAAAGTTGACGACAACTGGGTCAATGATAACAGAGTTGATGGAAACCTAGTTGATGGTAACAGAGCTGGTGATGGTAACAAAGTTGATGTAACAGAACTGACATAACAGAGTTGACGATGAAGGTAACAGAGTTGATGGTGAAGAGTAACAGAATTGACATAACATAGTTGATGATGATGACGGTGACCAAGTTGATGGTGATGGTAACAGAACAGACGTAACGGAGTTGACGGTGATGATAACAGAATTTATGTAACAGAGTTGATGGTAACGGTAACCGGGTTGATGATAACAGGTTTGACGTGACAGTAACAGAATTGATTGATGCAACAGGGATGACTGTAAAAGAGTTGATGGTGACAGTAACAGGGTTGACATGACAGTAACAGAATCGACTGTGATGGTAACAGAGTTGACAGTAGCCAGGTTGACGCTAACAGAGGTGAAGGTGACGGAAACCAGGTTTAGCTCCAGATGCTAACCTCAAACCAGATACTACTTGACATGTATAAAACACAATTATATGTATTTCAATCATAACATTGTTTTTAAAAGGTGAATGAGAAATCGACTGAAATATCGCAGTGAAAGAGTTAACACATAATTAACCTACTATTTGGAGTATCCTAAACATTTTGTACAAATCGATGATAAAGACAAAATTAATTACTTATTAGACATTCCTTGTTAAAAAAACAGCACTTGGGAAATATTTGGAAAGAACCAAAATTTCACGGGAGGGTGAATAATTTAATAATTAAAAAAAGTTCCACAGACAAAGAAAGGTTAGCATTCGGTATGCATGTGCACTGAACTGAAAACACCATCATTTTGCAAACACTTTTATTGACATTCAGATAATATCACTAACATTTCTGCGAAGATTTGTGGAGTGTTAAATAAAGCGGCTCACCACATGCAGTGGTCCAGATGGAGGGATGGGCACCAGCGCCAGTTTGGCAGAAAACTCCTTCACCTGCTCATCAAAGTCAGACACACGGGATGTCTTCATCTGGAACAGAAAACTACAACAGCAGAGGAATAAACTCACACGCATAACAAACACGTCACTCCATGTTGAGGATAGAGATTAGTATAAACAGCAGTCTTACCAGGACAGGCAGTCTCTGAGGGCGTTATAATAGGGATATTTGGAGATCACACATATGCTGAATGTGGTGTACAGACGCTTGTGTTCGTTGGTTCGATGGCCGTTTGCATAAATCACATTATCTTGCTGGAACTACAATAACACAACACAAATTAAGACAGATTAATATCTGAATACTTTTATTTTTATTCTTTTATTCAGCAAGAATGCATAGGATGCATTGACAAACTAAACGTTTGTTATGTCAAGACAAACATTCATTCATTTTCCTTCAGCTTAGTCCTTTTAATCAGGGGTCGCCACAGTGAAATGAACCGCCAACTATACTAGCATAGGTTTTTCGCAGTTGTTGCCCTTCCAGGCGCAACCCAGTACTGGGAAACACCCATACACTCTTACATTTATACACTACAGCCAATTTAGTTCATCAATTCCCCTATAGCGCATGTGTTTGAACTGTGAGGGAAACTGGAGCACCCGGAGGAAACCCACGAGGAGAACATAAAAACTCCACACAGAAACGACAACTAAACGTCAAATAAATGCTGTGAAACTTCATTAACAGTGGTGTGATATAAAGCACATCAGCAAGTCCACTTTGGTATGGCTGAAGAAAAATAAATTGAAGACTTTGGAGTGGCCTAGTCAAAGTCCTGACCTGAATCCAATTGAGACGCAGTGGCATGACCTTAAAAAAAGCGGTTCAAAACGAAAATATTTAAACATTTCATTGCAGTTGTGTTAAAAAAAACCCCACAAGAAATAAGAAATCAGTAAGGGTGCAAACACTTTTACACAACACCTGAAGAATAAAACTGAAATAGTTATTATACATCCAAAAAATATTCTGAAGCATGAAACGTTTCTTGATCATCAAATGATCATATCAGAAGGATCTGTCAAATGAAAACAAACTTTCCTCAGAACAAAAAATATATAAAATACCGAGACATTTTTATCTGCTCTGTTAAACAGTATTTGGGAAATATTTGAAAAAGTAATAATTTAAGTAATAATTTTGATTTCAACCCTACATGCATGTTTGTTCTTTATATTCATAATAAAAAAGCATATTGATTATTAAACATTTCGGATCAGTAAATCTATTAGTTCATATTTTGATGTCTCACCTGTACAGGTCTGCAGTACTGAGCGACCACACCATGAGTCTGATTCCCGAACACATCCGTGAACACCAGGAAGTGATACGAGTCTTCTCTGCTCTCATTGGTGATTCTCAACCCATCTGAACAGTAAAGGACAAAGCACACAAATTATACACTTGAGTAAAAGTGCAGTTACCATAACACTATATTACTCCATTATTTAAGTCACAGTAGTCAAGTTAAAAACTCCTCCTTTTCAATATTACTTAAATAAAAGACCTAAAGTGCTTGTTTACTAAAGTCTCACTCTGAACAGTTCATTTGAATCAGTGAGTTGTTTACTGAAGTCTCACTCTGAAAGGATCATTTGAATCAGCAAGTTGTTTACCTGAGACTCACTCTGAACGTATCATTTAAATAAGTGAATCATTTACTGAAGAATCACTCTGAAGTAATCAATTGAATCAGTGAATCATTTATTAAACACTTACTCTAAAATCATCATTTGAATAAGTGAATCATTTATTGGTGACTCACTCTAAATTGATCATGTGAATCAGTGAATCATTTACTGAGATTTCACACTGAACAGATTGTTTGAATTAGTGAATCAATTACTGGAGACTCACTCTGAACAAATCATTTGACTCTGTGAATAATTTATTGGAGAGTCACTGTGAACAGAACATTTAAATCAGTGAGTTTTGACTGGAGACTCACTCCGAACAGATCATTTGAATAAGTCAATCAGTTACTGGAGACTCCCTTTGAACAAATTATTTGAATCAGTGAATCATTACCTGGGGACTAACTCTGAACTGATCACTTGAATCAGTGAACAATTTACTGGAGACTCACTCTGAACAGATTATTTGAACTATTGAGTCATTAACTGGAGACTCACTCCCAACAGATAATTTGAATCAGTGAATAATTTACTGGAGACTCACTCTGAACTGATCACTTGAATCAGTGAATCAGTTAATGGAGACTCCCATTGAACAAGTTATTTGAATCAGTGAATCATTAACTGGAGACTAACTCCGAACAGATCATTTGAATCAGTGAATCAGTTACTGGAGACTCAATCCAAACAGATCACTTGAATCAGTGAATAATTTACTGGAGTTTCACTCTGAACAGATTATTTGAATCATTGAGTCATTAACTGTTAACTCACTCCAAACAGATCATTTGAATCAGTGAATTAGTAACTGGAGACTCCCTTTGAACAAATTATTTGAATCAGTGAATCATTAACTGGAGACAAACTACAAACAGATCATTTGAATTAGTGAATCAGTTACTGGAGACTCCCTTAGAACAAATTATTTGAATCAGTGAATCATTTACTGGAGACAAACTACGAACAGATCATTTGAATCAGTGAATCAGTTACTGGAGACTCACTCTGTACTGATCATTTGATTCATTTCAAATTCAAATTAATAATTAGGTACTGTTTACCACAGCATCTGACTAAAGATAAAGCATCTGTGTGAGCGTGTCGGTCAGATTGAGTGTGTAAGAACGAGGCGTGTGTGTGTGTGTGTGTGTGTGTGTGTATGTGTGTTTTACCAGGAAAGCAGAGCTGTGGCAGGGCGATCAGATCAATGTTCTGCGGGACGCTCAGCTCTTCAGATTCACTGGCTTGACTGGAGTTGCTGAGGGTTGACACCGGCCGCTCTCTCTTCTTCTTCTTGAAGGAGCGTCTCTTCTGGACTCGGCTAAAGGCCGGAGCCACGCCCTGGTCTACGCCGCCGTTACAAGAGCGATCCTTTGTTATAAACGGTGGAGCGTGAACCTGCAGCACCTCCGCCTCCACCAACACATCTGCATCTTTACCCTGTGCGAAAAGTTAAAAAGCAAGAGAAGTTAGCATTCGGCAAATACACATTCACTCATGGCAAATACAAAATGCATTATATATTTTAAGAACTAATAGTAATTTATGGTAAAAAAATCTATTTATATATACAGTTAATGTATATACAACAGTTCTGTCTGGTTCTCGAGTCTGACTGGCTGATAGCCGTGCCATATTCTGCAATAACAGCACTCCTACAGCACCTTGTGTATTACTCCGCCAACATAGACTGACAGCACATCAATAAACTCACTTTGAAAAATATTGCAGCTGTTGGACAACATCATGTACTTTTGAGTCGTTTTTAGTAAGAATATAGTTGTTTAGTTTGCAACTATGCAGTTTATTTAAAAGGATAGTGCCCATTTTAAACATGTATGATTTCGGAGATTCAGCATGTCATTAAGCAGAGCAAAGACTGTTGACGTTACGCCACAAGACGGCGACAAAGACCCCATAATAAGTCATTAGGAGAGATAAACTCATCGTTAATTTCAAATTAAAGCTAATCAAATGATTATAAGGAAGGTAAGTGACATTCGAAGTCGATCTCTCTCTTGTGTATGTTGTAGTGCTGTATTTATACCACAGTAATCTGCTAGTGTTTGCTTTGGCTTTTTCTGGGTTGATTATTGTCATATCCAGATTACAACAGAGAAATACTGAGAAATCTCTGTAGACTGATGGCATTTCATGCTGTTCAGCCTTATTATCTTAAAATCTCAGCAAAATCAGCTGTTTTGTCATCATTTTAGACATTACGCTAGAGAATCATTCAAACACTAGCTCTAACGTGACATTTGAGCGACAGTTCCTGCTGTTTTGTCGTCAGCTGCGGATGTGAATGGCGGAAGAAAGTAGTTCCTCAAACAAAAGGGTTTTAAAGACTCTACGTGTTTGATTTTCTTTTCTATATACACAATTAAGTTGTCGAATTGTTGTATAAATGCAATATTACACTCCTAGCAGTGCAATATGGCTGTTTATTGTCACTGGGGGGACACTAAGGCACTCATGCCAATGCACGCCTCCCAACCAGTGCCAATATAGAGCCATATCTACGAGTGTGATATTACTCACACACACACACACACACACACAATATGCTAGATTTAAATAATCTATTTAGAGAATAAAATGTTATGCAGATATTATAATGTGTATTTAAATATATAAATTAAACATAAAAATACAATATATACACATATCAAACATAGAAAATTGTGTGCAGATATACAGTTGAAGTCAGAATTATTAGCCTGCCTGAATTATTCGCCGACCTGTTTATTTTTTTCCCCAATTTCTGTTTAACAGAGATTTTTTCTACACATTTCTAATCAAAACAGTTTTAATAACTCATCTCTAATAACTGATTTATTTAATCTTTGTCATGATGACAGTAAATAATATTAGACTAGATATTCTTCAATACACTTCTATACAGCTTAAAGTGACATTTAAAGACTTCACTAGGTTAATTAGGTTAACTAGGCAGGTTAGGGTAATTAGGCAAGTTATTGTATAATGATGGTTTGTTCTGTAAACTAACAGAAAACAATATAGCTTAAAGAGGCTAACAATATTGACCTTAAAATGGCGTTTAAAAAATTAATAACTGATTTTATTCTAAGCTGAAACAAAACAAACAATACTTCCTCTAGAAGAAAAAATATTATCAGACATACTGTAAAAATTTCCTTGTTCTGTCAAACATCATTTGGGAAAATATTTAACAAAGAAAAAAAATCATAGGGGGCTAATAATTCTGACTTCAACAGTACACAATAACAACACTTCAACTGATTTTGCTCGTTTGTTTTTTGCTTTTTTACTTCATAGAATGAATGTAAAATACTGTATTGAGCAGTATTCAGTGTTCTGACCGGGCACAGCTCCTTCAGGCGCTCGTTTGACACTCCAAGCAGCACACAGGCCTCCAGCAGACCACACGGCACATTATCAGCCATCAGCTTCAGTCCAGCTCACGTCAGCTACCGATCATCCAGCAAACACACAGCCTTCACTCCTCATTCTGCAGCTCCATTGAGGCTCTTCAAGTTCTGCTGAAAATATTAGAAACACTTAAAGGACTCCTTTTATTAAGATGTAAAATAAGTCTTTTGTGTCTCCAGAATGTGTCTGTGAAGTTTCAGCTCAAAAACCATGCATTACACCCTGCCCAAAATGTCAATTTTGGGTAATTGTAGCTGTTTCTGCACCTGTGACTTTAAAGGGGACTTCATATGCCCCATTATACACAACGTAAAGTAAGTTGGAAGCCAAATAGCTTCCTAATGTTGATTTTGCATCATAGGTGCCCTTTTAAAAAAAACGTCAATAATTTTCTCTAACATACACACACACACACACACAAATTAAATTCTTCATTTTCTCACCTATTTGGGTTTCTTCTCTTAAAACACAAATACTTACTTTCAGGGGCAATTTTAGGAATTTCATTTTAGGGGGGCTCAGCTCCTTATAAGGTAAAAAAATGATAAAAATAAAAGTAAATATATATATATTTAAACTTATAGACTAATTCACATATTTCACGATCTGAAGGATAATAACAAATAAGAAATAATTTATTAAGTTAATACTAGATAACATAACTAGAAGTTAATCCTAGACAACACTTGATGTCAGTGACAGTTATAACGAGTACATTCTCCAAGTGCTTCTGTCACTGTGTTCAATCCTTTCTGTGCAAGATGGTATGGTATCGTTATTAATGCCACACGAACTGTAAAGTGTTTAATATTGGTATTTATTTTGACATAAAAATAGCAAAATGTTCGTTAAGAGTTTAATTTTTTAATGGAGGAAAAAACTGTGTTGATGAGGTGAACGCCTAGAAAACCCGACTGCTCCTCTGTGACATACAGGTGATACAAGGTTATCTATATCAAAGAACTGCAAATAAGCAGATATTATAACAATTTATCGATAAACACACGGCTTGTTCTCTCGCTGTCCACAGCTGTGGTTTGCTGATCATGTGAAAAACAAAATACGAGGAGGAGCCGAATTCTGCCGCTGTTTTCTTATCAAATTTAAAGGGCTGAGGCGATAATTTAGTGTACAGTTTCTGAGCTAATCGCAAAAGTTTAAGGGGGGCTGAGCAGAAATATGCTAACCCATGCTAACTTTGATGCTAGAAAACTTGAACCACTGACATGCATCATAAAAAATATGTAGGTCAATGTCTGCTGCTTTCCAGAACTGAATATGAAATGATCATTTTGTAAAGCTCTATGCATTTATAGTCCACAACATCAACTGTCGACTGTAAGTGTGTTCATACAATAGATGCTTCAGTCACTCCAGAGCAACACACACTCTGGTTTTCATGATTTCTGAGCCAAAGCGACGGCTGAAGTCATAAACACAGAGACAGCATTCATTCTGCTGGACTGAAGCTTCACAAAGACGTCAGACCAGTCGGGATAGAGAAAAAAACAAGGAGAGTTTGTCATTCTTCAGCACATACCTCTTTCTGGTTAGTTTTACAGGAGACTGTAAACAACGCTGTCTGCTCCTAAACCTTTATGATCATCTTTTAAATCACATTATATTTTGTGCTCAATAAAAAGAGTCACAAGTTTGTGGTTTCAGATTTTTAAACCTCCAATGAATGCACATTAAAATGAAAATGTAGAAAGGTAGAAAGTGTATTTTTATATTATACTTTTTTTTTATAAATTATACATTTTGAATTTTTACATAATATATATATATATATGTGTGTGTGTGTGTGTATATTTAAAGTTTTTGAAGGAAGTATTTTATGATTTATAAGAAAGCATTTATTTTTAAAGAAATACAGTAAAATTACTAAATATAATTAATTCATTAATTTCCTTTTTGAACATGTATACAAATTCAGCCTATCAGAATGATTTCTGTAGTATCATGTGACACAGAAGACTGTCATGATTGTGGAAATTCTGCTTCGAATCAAATGTATAAACTGCATTTAAAACAGAACAAAGTAATTTTATATCATATATATTTTTTATTTTGATCCGATACATAGTTATAGCATAATTTAAACACATATTAACTATTTAAACAACTAACCTTTGACCTCAATTCTTAACAGTGAGGAAAATCTAACGATCCATATGTCAACAGCTCAACTTATCAAGACAATACAGTAAAGATATTAAAAATAATTATCAATTAAAATTATTTTTATACTTGATGTGAAAAAATAATCATGTGCTGTAAAAAATTATTATGACTAATCGCATCCAAATTCTAAAATAAAAGTTAATATTTAAAAACTATTTATATTTATTATAAACACACACACACACACACACACACACACACACACACACACATATCTATCTATATATATATATATATATATATATATATAWTATATATATATATATATATATATATATATATATATATATATATATATATATATATATATATATACATAAATATACGTACATATTTACAAATATAAATACATAAATTTTGTAAATATAAACTTTGGATGCAATTAATTTATGCAAATAAAAACATTTGAAAATCTTGGTTGAGATTATTCGTTTATTATTACAGTATATTAGAATATAATAAAAATCATATAATCAGTTTGAATTTCCTGAAGCATCATTTGACTATAATGATACAAAAAATCAATGAATAAACTACATTTTGATACATACATCACAATAAAAACAGCTATTTAAAAATATATATGTATTTCACATTTTTACATCTCTTCTTGACTAAATAAATGAGCATAAGACACTTCTAACGTTACAACAAATCATGTAACTGTTACACATAACGCTAGCCACACTCTTTATACTCGTTCACCCTAATTCTTAATAGTGTGGAAAAGTTCAATGTCAACAGCTCAACTCAACAAGACTAACTTAAACAAAGGCAAATAATAATCAGTGTGAAAATAGGAAATTTCATGCACTATTTCACATCAACTCTCACTTTCTGACAGTCATTTAAGCACATTTACAAACGAAACTGAAGTAAAACAAACGCCCAAGTTGTTCATAAGCGCATAAACCAGCTGCTTTACTGATTAAACACATGTAACATGTCCTGTATGGACAATTCAATCAAAGTTTCATGACTTTTTCCATGAATAAAAAATCTAAACAATGCAGCAGGAGCAACAAAATGCTCATCACAACTCAACGAAGAGGAGAATAAACAAACCTTCAGTGTCCGCCGCTGCTGAGGCTCCAAGCTAACGTTATGTTCTCAATCACTGATCCTGAGGACAACTACGACTGAAAGTGAACAAATAAAGCGCTTTGTTGATATAAATCACACTCAGCTACAGTATCATCCTCATTACGATCATAAACACACTGTAGACTTGTCTCCAGACTCTTTCTGAACGAATGAAAACCACAAACTAAAACTCAGAACCAGTACAGGTGGCGAAAAAACTAGCAAGCTACACTGTTGAAGAGACTTGGCTCATTGACATTAATAACGCAATTTTGTCGTTGCTTAGAAACTCCTTTAAAGTGTCCAATCAGAATACCCCATTAATATTAATATGTCCCGCGGTCACTTTACAACGTCACGCTGATTCGCCGAGTGACTTAGTGCCCGCCTTTTTGACCAATCAGATATAGCTAAAATATGAACGTCAGTCTATGTACTTAATATTCATAAGGTAAGACAGTCACCATAGTAGAGTTCTTAAACTTGTTTCCTTACAGAGAGGAATAACACAGCTGGGTTACATTATAAAGCCTCTTTACATTAACTCGCGATTAAGTTTCTTAAAGTACGTCTAAAATTATTTTAAATCTAACTAATTCAGCGTTTATCGAGAGTAAGTGCAATATATTTTATTTTTACTACACGTATACATGGATTCTGAATTAATTTTAAATATAAAGCGCCACCTGGTGACATTTTACCATCATAAGAACTATTATTAATTAATTAATTAATTAATTTTCTTTTTGGCTTAGTCCCTTTACTAATCAGGGATCGCCACAGTGGAATGAACCACCAACTTATCCAGCATGTATTTTACGCAGCGGACGGCCTTCCACCCACAACCCATCACTGGGAAACTTTGAATTATTAATATTTACCAAAGAAAATCACATAATTATATTATTTGGAGTTTCTTTTGGCACGTCATCATTGTTTATATTATAATAAAGCATCGCTTTATTTTAAATATCATATTTATTTAATGTGAGATCATCAATTCACCTTGTAAACATGTATAATCATTATAAGATTTCATTGCAAGCACTTACAGCTACACCACACGCTTATTACACGCATAATAATATATAATAAGAGTTCTAACTAAAGATTTCAGCACATGAACTGAACATTCATTCATTTTATTGGATGAATCACCACAGCGGAATGAACTACCAACTGTTCCAGCATATGTTCACACAGCGGATGCCCTTCCAGCTGCACCTCAGTACTGGGAAACACCTATACACACTCATTCACACACACACTAAGGCCAAATAAGTTTATCAATCCCCCTATAGCGCATGTGTTTGGACTGTGGGGGAAACCGGAGCACCCGGAGGAAACCCACGCCTACACAGGGAGAACATGCAAACTCCACACAGAAATGCCAAGTGGGACTTAAACCAGTGACCTTCTTGCTGCAAGGCCAC
>NC_133194.1:2020000-2042500 GCF_049306965.1 Danio rerio | reverse complement strand
TTCCAATTATTTACAAACTTTTCCTACAGGAACATACATTAAATAAGTTACTGGCGAGTTACTGATGTTCATTAATGTTATATAAATTTATCTTAAAAAAGCGGGAATCTCACGCGATGTGACAGTACAAAACAGTACTGCTGCTTCAGGATATTTCAGACATATGGACACACATTGGATAAATAGAGCAAAGCCACACCACACGCAACTTGATCTTCCATTGTTAAATTAATTTGATAAGAAGTGCGCAACATTTTCACGCTAGAAACATGTTTTATGCAGGAATGTAACTGATATGTTGCAACGGCTCCTTTAAATATGAGATCAATGTAGCGAGTTGACGCTCTCGCCGCAGGAGCTGAAAGCAGACAGCATTGTCGCCAGGGAAGCCAGAGCGACCTTGGACGCTCTCGCCGCTTTCGGTGTGAACGTACGGTTAATCTAATCAAACAGTGAATTTAGCGACCGCAGACAGTACAACGGAATTAAACATCACTAACTGAATAAATAAATTGGTAATTATCTATATTAATTATAAATAAATCATAAATTATTATTTCTGTGGAATTCTGTGCGCGCTGTTTTTTTGCATTACCCCCTTGTAACCAGCAGATGTCCTCAATGTGCTATTGACCAGTGAATCCAGCTCATGTAACTTAATCTATCTAATCAAATAGCGAATTTAGCAATCGTAGTCATTGTAGTAGAATAAAACACCACTAATTAATTAAATAAATTGGTAATTATCTTTATTAATTATAAATAAATCATAAATGATTATTTCTGTGGAATACTGCATGCGCTGTTTTTTTGCATCACCCCCTTGTAACCAGCAGATGTCCTCAATGTGCTATTGACCAGTGAATCCAGCTCATGTAACTTAATCTATCTAATCAAATAGCGAATTTAGCAATCGTAGTCATTGTAGTAGAATAAAACACCACTAATTAATTAAATAAATTGGTAATTATCTTTATTAATTATAAATAAATCATAAATGATTATTTCTGTGGAATACTGCATGCGCTGTTTTTTTGCATCACCCCCTTGTAACCAGCAGATGTCCTCAATGTGCTATTGACCAGTGAATCCAGCTCATGTAACTTAATCTTTTCATTCTTCAATTTGCTAGACTGGCTTGCATAAATTAAATGTATTGTTGTATTATTATTTCCCATGGTTTAACCAACTGTTTACTAGACAGTCATTATCTCTAAATGATCTTTGAAAAGAGGGCTTAACAACAAGCAGAGCTTCTGCACAATGTCGCCTGTAGCTTTAAATGCTCTTTATATTTTAATAGTTTCTAACTGGCTGTCAGCGTTTTGTCATTTATTATCTGTTTTAACAGTAATCCTAATGATATCTTAATCATTATTTCTGCGGTCTAAACTGTGCTGCCGTTTTATTTTTAAAAAAGGCTTGTAGTTTTAGTAACTAAGACTTATCTTAGCATTTATATCGCCTGCTGCTACTCTCTGACGATCTGAAGAGCTTCATTTATCATAATTTATCTGGATAAAGAAAAATGACCAAATCAAAATGTTTTACATGCAGAATGATTTTTAGACAGGGGTTTTTATTGTTATCTTTATTGCTATCGTGCTATGTGTGAACAGGCCTTTACACTAGAATATAGTGTATTTTTAAGACATCTATTTCTTATTAAAACAATAGTTTTTGCACAAGAAGAGTACTTATTAACACAGAAACATACCCAGTGTATTCTGTCCGCCGACGGCGTATATTCTTGAGTTCACGACCACCAGACCGTGATTCTTACGAGCCTCTCGCATCCCACAGAGACCCCTCCATCTGACAGAAAACACACACACACACACATTACTGTTATTATGTACTTACATTTGAAATAGAACTAAATACAAATGCTAGATGAAAAACTTGCACTTAAAAAAAGAAATAACAATAATAATAGACTTAAAAGGTTTTACGTGTCCGCTTTGAAAATTAAGTTAGAGCTGAAGCAATAATATTACAAAAACTGAAGTTACAATTAGAATTAAAGCTGCAAGCAGCGATGATAGGGACCTCGCACCCGGGCTCACCGCCGCCCGGTGTTCTCAGGATGACAGAGAACAGCGAACAATATTAATTTAAGCCAATATATATTTAAAAAACCTGAGAAAATCACAGATTTATGCCAAACTTCCTCCTGTCAGCAGGTTGCGCTTGGACTGTGTGTCAATATTGGCATGTAGATGTCTTTAGGAGATAAATTTTATCAACCATGTAATTTTTCAGGCAGATCGAACATTGCTTGCCTGAGTTATAAGTAACTTCCTGTTGTCAGCAGGTGGCGCTATGACTGTGACTTGATATTGGCTTGTAGATGTCTTCAGGAGAGGATTTTATTCAACCATGTGAATTTTCAGGCAGGTCAAACATTGTGTGGCTGAGTTATCAGCCAAACTTCTGGTTGCCAGCAGGTGGCGCTATGACTGACTCAATATTGTTATGTGGATGTGTTCAGAAGAGGACTTTTATCAACCATGTGAAGTTTCAGGCAGATCGGACATTGTGTGGTTGAGTTATAAGGACTTCCTGGTCAATGGCGAAGCGTTGAGGTTTGTCATGCCACCACTGACACACCCCTCTGCGAAAACTCTAAAGCTTCGCAATTTAACATCGCCAAGGCCTTTAGATGACAAAACCAAATTTTGGTGTTGATCGGATAAAATCCCTAGGAGGAGTTCGTTAAAATACAACGTCTGGAAATGGCAAAAACGCCACTTTTTTTCAGCAGGAAGTTAAAAATATCCGACTTCCTGTTGAGTTTGAGATATGGCACCAAGAGACTTTTTCGTATGTTTTGGCATGTTTGAGGTGTGTGCCAATTTTCGTGCATGTGCATGATTCGTATATCAGGGGCTCATGCAATTAATTTTTTTAGGTGGCGCTGTCGAGTTGATTTGCCACGCCCACTTCAATATTGTTATGTGGATGTGTTCAGGAGAAGACTTTTACCAACCATGTGAAGTTTCAGGCTGATCAGACATTGTGGGGTTGAGTTATGAAGCCTTCCAGGTCAATGGCGAAGCATTGAGGTTTGTCATGCCGCCATGGACACGCCCCTCTCCGAAAACTCTAGATCTTCACAATATATCATCACTAGAGCTTTTAGATAACACTACCCAATTTTGGTGCTGATACGATAAAATTTGTGGGAGGAGTTTGTTACTTTGTAAAACATGTCATTTCCTGTGGCCAGCAGGTGGCGCTGTAACTGTATCTGGATATTGGCATGTAAACGTGTTCAGGTCAGGACTGTTATCAAGCGTGTGATTTTTGAGGCAGATCGGATAATGCATGTCTGAGTTATAACGACTTCCTGTTTTGTGGCGAATCGTCAAACTTTGCGAGGCCGCCACCGACACGCCCATCGACGAAAACTCTAAAGCTTCGCAATTTAACATCGCCAAGGCTTTAAGATGACAAAACCCAATTTTGGTGTCGATCGGATAAAATCCCTAGGAGGAGTTCGTTAAAATACAACACCTGGAAATGGAAAAAACGCCACTTTTTCGCCGCGGGAAGTCAAAAATATCCGACTTCCTGTTGGGTTTGAGATATGGCTCCAAGAGACTTTTTCGTATGTTTTGGTGTGTTTGAGGTGTGTGCCAATTTTCGTGCATGTGCGTGATTCGTAGATCGGGGGCTCGTCCGTTTAATTTTTCTAGGTGGCGCTGTCGAGTCATTTTGCCACGCCCACTTCCGAGACCCATAATAAACGTAAATTTTCGCCACTTCTGAGGCGTGTGCAAAGTTCCGTGAGTTTTCGGGCATGTTTAGCCCCTCAAAATCGCGATTCATTCCGGAAAAGAATAATAATAATAATAATAATAATAATAATAATTAAAGCTGCAAGCAGCGATGATAGGGACCTCGCACCCGGGCTCACCGCCGCCCGGTGACCTCACGATGACAGAGAACAGCGAACAATAATAATTTAAGCCGATATATATAAAAAAATCTAAGGAAATCACAGATTTATGGCAAACTTCCTCCTGTCAGCAGGTGGCGCTATAACTGAGACTCAAGATTGGCATATAGATGTCTTCAGGAGAGGAATTTAATCAACCATGTGAAGTTTCAGGCAGATTAGACATTGTGTGGCTGTGTTATAAGCCAAACTACCTTCTGCCAGCAGGTGGCGTAATGACAGATTCAAAATTGTTATGTGGATATGTTCAGTAGAGGACATTTATCAACCATGTGAAGTTTTAGGCAGATCGGATATTGTATGGTTGAGTTATAAGGACTTCCTGTTCCATGGCGAAGCGTTGAGGTTTGTCATGCCGCCACGGATACGCCCCTCCGCAAAAACTCTAGATCTTTACAAAATATCACCACTAGAGCTTTCAGATAACACCACCCAATTTTAGTGCTGATACGATAAAATTTGTGGGAAGAGTTTGTTACAGTGTAAAACATGTCATTTCCTGTGGCCAGCAGGTGGCGCTATAACTGTATCTGGATATCGGCATGTAAACTTGTTCAGGTCAGGACTCTAATCAAGCCTGTGAATTTTGAGACAGATCGCATAATGCATGCTTGAGTTATAACGACTGCCTGTTTTGTGGCGAATAGTCAAAGTTTGCGAGGCCGCCACGGACACGCCCATCTATAAAAACTCAAAAGCTTCGCAATTTAACATCGCCAAGGCCTTTAGATGACAAAACCAAATTTTGGTGTTGATCGGATAAAATCCCTAGGAGGAGTTTGTTATAATACAACGCCTGGAAATGGCAAAAACACCACTTTTTTACAGCAGGAAGTTAAAAATATCTGACTTCCTGTTGGGTTTGAGATATGGCTCCAAGAGACTTTTTCCTATGTTTTGGCGTGTTTGAGGTGTGTGCCAATTTTCGTGCATGTGTGTGATTCATATATCAGGGGCTCGTCCGATTAATTTTGGTAGGTGGCGCTGTCGAGTCTATTAGCCACGCCCACTTCAATATTGTTATGTGGATGTGTTCAGGAGAGGACTTTTATCAACCATGTGAAGTTTCAGGCAGATCAGACATTGTGTGGTTGAGTTATAAAGCCTTCCTGGTCAATGGCGAAGCGTTGAGGTTTGTCATGCCGCCACGGACACGCCCCTCTCCGAAAACTCTAGATCTTCACAATATATCATCGCTAGAGCTTTTAGATAACACTACCCAATTTTGGTGCTAATACGATAAAATTTGTGGGAGGAGTTTGTTACTCTGTAAAACATGTCATTTCCTGTGGCCAGCAGGTGGCGCTATAACTGTATCTGGATATCAGCATGTAAACGTGTTCAGGTCAGGACTCTTATCAAACGTGTGAAAGTTGAAGCAGATCGGATAATGCATGCCTGAGTTATAACGACTTCCTGTTTTGTGGCGAATCGTCAAAGTTTGAGAGGCCGCCACGGACACCCCCATCGACGAAAACTCTAAAGCTTCGCAATTTAACATCGCCAAGGCCTTTAGATGACAAAACCCAATTTTGGTGTCGATCGGATAAAATCCCTAGGAGGAGTTCGTTAAAATACAACGCCTGGAAATGGCAAAAACGCCACTTTTTCGCTGCAGGAAGTTAAAAATATCCGACTTCCTGTTGGGTTTGAGATATGGCTCCTTGAGACTTTTTCGTATGTTTTGGTGTGTTTGAGGGGTGTGCCGATTTTCATGCATGTGCGTGATTCGTGGATCGGGGGCTCGTCGATTTAATTTTTATAGGTGGCGCTGTCGAGTCATTTTGCCACGCCCACTTCCGAAGCCCATAACAAACGTAAATTTTCGCCACTTCTGAGGCGTGTGCAAAGTTTCGTGAGTTTTCGGGCATGTTTAGCCCCTCAAAACTGCGATTCATTCCGCGGAAGAAGTCGGAAGAATAATAATAATTAAAGCTGCAAGCAGCGATGATAGGGACCTCGCACCCGGGCTCACCGCCGCCCGGTGGCCTTAGGATGACAGAGAACAGCGAACAATAATAATTTAAGCCGATATATATAAAGAACCTGAGAAAATCACACATTTATGCCAAACTTCCTCCTGTCAGCAGGTGGCGCTATAACTGTGACTCAAGATTGGCATGTAGATGCCTTCAATAGAGGAATCTTATCAAAAATGTGAAGTTTCAGGCAGATCAGACATTGTGTGGTTGAGTTATAAGGACTTCCTGTTCCATGGCGAAGCGTTGAGGTTTGTCATGCCGCCACGGACACGCCCCTCTGCAAAAACTCTAGATCTTCACAATATATCATCGCTAGAGCTTTCAGATGACACCACTCAAATTATGTGCTAATACCATAAAATTTGTGGGAGGAGTTTGTTACAGTGCAAAACATGTCTTTTCCTGTGGCCAGCAGGTGGCGCTATAACTGTATCTGGATATTGGCATGTAAACATGTTCTGGTCTGGACTCTTATCAAACATGTGAATTTTGATGCAGATCGGATAATGCATGCCTGAGTAATAACGACTTCCTGTTTTGTGGCGAATCGTCAAAGTTTGCGGGGCCGCCACGGACACGCCCATCGACAAAAACTCTAAAGCTTCGCAATTTAACATCGCCAAGGCCTTTAGATGACAAAAGCCAATGTTCGTGTCGATAGAATAAAATCCCTTGGAGGAGTTTGTTAAGATACAACGCCTGGAAATGGCAAAAATGCCACTTATTTGCAGCAGGAAGTTAAAAATATTCGACTTCCTGTTGTGTTTGAGATATGGCTCCAAGAGACTTTTTCGTATGTTTGGGCGTGTTTGAGGTGTGTGTCAATTTTCGTGCATGTATGTGATTTGTAGATCAGGGGCTCGTCCGTTTAATTTTTATAGGTGGCGCTGTCGAGTCATTTTGCCACGCCCACTTCAATATTGTTATGTGGATGTGTTCAGGGACGGACTTTTATCAACCATATGAAGTTTCAGGCTGATCGGACTTTGTGTGGTTCAGTTATAAGGACTTCCTGTTCCATGGCGAAGCGTTGAGGTTTGTCATGCCGCCACGGACACGCCCCTCTGCAAAAACTCTAGATCTTCACAATATATCACCGATAGATTTTTCAGATGACGCCACTCAAATTTGGTGCTGATACCATAAAATTTGTGGGAGGAGTTTGTTACAGTGTAAAACATGTCATTTCCTGTGGCCAGCAGGTGGCGCTATAACTGCATCTGGATATCGGCATGTAAATGTGTTCAGGTCAAGACTGTTATCAAACGTGTGAAATTTGAAGCAGATTGGATCATGCATGCCTGAGTTATAACGACTTCCTGTTTTGTGGCGAATCGTCAAAGTTTGCGAGGCCGCCACGGACACGCCCATCGACGAAAACTCTAAAGCTTCGCAATTTAACATCGCTCAGGCCTTTAGATGACAAAACTGAATTTTGGTGTCGATCGGATAAAATCCCTAGGAGGAGTTCGTTAAAGTACAACGCCTGGAAATGGCAAAAACGCCACTTTTTCGCCGCAGGAAGTTAAAAATATCCGACTTCCTGTTGGGTTTGAGATATGGCTCCAAGAGACTTTTTCGTATGTTTTGGCATGTTTGAGGTGTGTGACAATTTTCGTGCATGTGCGTGATTCGTGGATCGGGGGCTCGTCCGTTTAATTTTTCTAGGTGGCGCTGTCGAGTCATTTTGCCACGCCCACTTCCGAAGCCCTTAACAAACGTAAATTTTCGCCACTTCTGAGGCGTGTGCAAAGTTGCGTGAGTTTTCGGGCATGTTTAGCCCCTCTAAATCGCGATTCATTGGAGAGAATAATAATAATAATAATAATAATAATAATAATAATAATAATAAACGGAGCAATTCCAATAGGGCCTACGCACCGTTTCGGTGCTCGGTCCCTAATAAACGGAGCAATTCCAATAGGGCCTTGCACCGTTCGGTGCTCGGTCCCTAAATATAAATGTAAAGCTAATAAAAAAAGTGCAAAACAACATTATTAAAACTGATACAAATCGAAATTTTAAAAAGCAAATCAAAATACCAAAGCATATAAATGAAAGAAAAAAACAAGCGTATATAAACAAACACAACATAAACTAAACGAAAATATTAAAAAAGTTTACATCAATGATAAAAGCACAGGAAAACACACAAAATCTGCAGCAAAAATTCATTTAAACAGAAAAATAAGAAACTAAAAACGGCAAAAATCACATCAAAAATGACTAAAACCTAAATTAAAATCTAAAATAAAAGCTGATCCAAATATTACGAAGTACTAAAATAGTACACAAATAAATGCAAACAAACAATGAAATTTTAATAAAATCTACATTTTTGGACCACAATCTTAATAAAAACGACTTTAAAAGTCTTATTTAAGCAGATTACATCAAATTAAAGAATATATGTTCATGAAATATAATTTTAAAAAGACTCTACATGTTAATTTAAGGCACAATTCTTGCTATTAACAAATCATTAACAAAGACTAAGCTCAACAAAGTTATAATTTTGTGTTAATAGTTATTAATATTGATAGTTATGAATGTAGTAGTTGGTTTTAGGTGTTGGGTAGGTTTAGCGATGCAGAATAAGATCATACTTTTATTAAATACTGCAATAAGCCAGTAATTAATAGTGGGAATTAGTACATAAACTAAATTAGTGCATGTACAATTCACACTATTAGCAAACCATTATGTAATACTTTTATCTCAATAAACTACTAATTAGCTGCTAATTAATTAGGTATTAGTTAATTAAAATAAGATCATACTTAATAACTGCTAATAAACAGTTCATATCTTAATAATAGGCAGATAATAAGCCAATAGTTAATGGTGCGGATTGTTACTTAAACTAAAGTGTTGCCTAAAAGTAGGATGGAGCTTTAGATGACATGAAGTGTGTGTATGTGACGCACTCTTCAGTGTTGGGGTCGTAAACCTCGCAGTCGTTCAGGACTCTTCCAGACACGTTGTTACCCAGACTGCCTCCGCAGACGTAGATTAGCCCGTTGGCCTCCACCGAGCCGTGGCTGCAGCGCGGCATCAGCATGTTAGGCTTCGTCTGCCAGGCCTCAGTGCGCGTGTCATAACACTCGAACAGATTCAGAGCCGAGCTTCCTGACAACAGCAGAAAGAGGGTTGTTATCTGTCAAATCATCCAGGGAGTATACGGGAATCAGAACATGAAGTTTAATACCTTTTACCACTGAAACTATTAGAATTCTGCTATTACTAGAATAAACAGAGCGGTCAGTCTGAGCGTTCTCATATAAGACATCATATTTACATTCAAATCTGCTATTGAGATATTAAAATTTAGCTTTTAATTAATTAATTAGTTACATTATTATATATGTATTGATTATTATTATTTAATTAAGTCATCACCCTAGAAATATGACCTTTTGGGTATTAATACAGCCAACAAATATATAGTTAGGCTACGTTAGATTACACGTGAATGCTGCAAAAATCATGAAAAATCAAGTGTTTTCTTCATATTCATTCAATTTCCTTCAGCTTAGTCCCTTTATTTATGAGGGGTCGCCACAGCAGAATGAACCTTCAACCATTCAAACATATGTTTTACACAGCGGATGCCTTTTTTGCTGCAACCCAGTACTGGGAAACACCCATACACTTCACCCAATTCCCCTATAGTGCATGTGTTTGGACTGTGGGGGAACCCGGAGGAAACCCATGCCAACACGGGGAGAACATGCAAACTCCACATTGAAACGCCAAGACTCGAACCAGCGACCTTCTTGCTGTGAGGCCACAGTGCTGACCGTGCCGCCCTTCATATGTTAAAAAAAAAAGCCGACTGACCCACTTCGGATCCTCCAGAGGTGTAGATCTTGCCTTTGGATGCGCAGGCGGCCAGGCTGTCGCGAGGGTTCGGGGGTCCGAGTTTGGAGTACCAGCTGTCCTTCACCACGTTATAGCAGTCCATGCGTTTAATAGGGAAGAGCTGCGAGCCGCCCAGAATATAAACCACATTATCCCAGAACACTGACGCCGCGTCCCGACGCTTCTCAAATGGACATCGGATATCAGACCAGCTGTAGTCCTGAAACACACACACAGATATGGTGGGGGAAATGAGTATTGAACATGTCAGCATTTTTCCCAGAAAACCTGTTTCCAAAGGTGCTGTTGACTTGAAACTCTCGCCAGATGTTGATAACCACCAAATAAATCCACATATGCAAAGAAAACAAAACTAATTAGTTTACAAATGAAGTTATGAGTAATTAAATGAAATGACGCAGGGAAAAAGTAGTGAACATATGAAGGAATGGAGGTGTATTTGGGCAGTGAAAGCCCAGACAGCAGCTAAAATCTCTCAGTAGTTCTTCAGCAACCTTCTGCTCTTCCTCAGTGTTAATGAATATTATTAACATCTAAATTAGCAGGAGGATGAAGATGAAACCATTTCAGCAAGACAATGATCCAAAAACACAGACAAGGAGACTCTCAGGGTGCTTTCACATTGCATTGTTGCATCTTTTGCCGTCTTTGGGTCGTTTTCACACCACACTGCTGGCTTTGATCCGAACCAGTTGAAACTAACCAAATTGCAGTCATCTGACGAAATCCACATCTCTCATTGGCCAGATGTTGTTGAACATATTTCATAAACTGCTTATTGATTGGTCAGAATTCAAGTGCGGGAAAATGCCAATGAACTTCCACAAGTAAACAAACCAGCAGACACAAAATGTCGTTTTTACTCTGGGGGGACGACTACGCTGCTGATTGTATGCCTGCTTTTTAGACAAACTATACATTTCGAGAATGAAGCGCGGCTGCAGCTGTATTAAAACAATGTTTTAATGCATCGCTCGTCCCTTCAGGAGGAGGCTTGAATTATTTTAGCTAAACTGCGACATGGTCATCTCGTGGAAATATTACCAACGATACATTAGGTTAATGTTTTTCTCTCTCTCTCTCTCTCTGTTGGTAAAGCGCTGTCAACAAATATTTTTCCTCCATATCCCATAATGCACAGCGCATCAGCCTACGGCAGCTGGATTATTTCAAAAAGCGCAGTACTACCAATGCCACCTAAACTGTCACTTTGGCTTAGTGATGTAATGCTATTTTTGAAAACAGAAAAAATTAAATATTTTCTCAGAGGATCAACCAAAACATTTTTCAAAACATGGGACCCTCTAATAATTCATATTGAGACTAATGTACTCCTCCAACCATAAATTCCCAACCCCACCCCCACCCACCCCTTTTTTATTTTTATTTTTTTATTTTTTATTTTTATTAATTTATTTTTTTATTTATTTTTTATTTTCTGTAAATTTATTTTATTTTCATTTTTATTATTATATTTTTTATTTAATGCATTTCCTTTTCATCATTTTTTTTATTATTATGTTAATTTGTCTTTTTTTTCAATTTATGTATGGTTAAAAAAAAAAAGAAAAGAAAAAACGAAAATACCTTTGTTATTGAATACCTTTAATGTACTGTACCTTTTGTCAAAAACACACACAAAAAAAAAAAAAAAAACGCAGTACTTTTTGCGGTTGGACCTGTTTTAGTACGGATCATATTCTCACCACAAACAAACCGCTCCAGGGTTCGTTTGAAGGCATACCGAGACCACCTCTTCTACGCTTATGTGGTCCGCTTTTGGTGCGCACTCGAGTTCGATTGCTGCGTTCACACCTGCCCAAACGAACCGCATCAAAAGGGAAAACGAACTCTAGTGCGATTCAATCGAACTAAATAAGGCAGGTGTGAAAGCACCCTCAGATGCTTTCAGAGAAAGAATATCAAGAATGGTCCAGCCAATCACCTGACCCGAATCCAATAGAGATTTGATAGACGAGACCCAAAGAACCATCAAGATTTTGACACTCTGTTGAAGTCCGTGAGAAACTCACACCTGAGCAATGCACATGACTTTATTCTGCAGATGAGAGGCGCCTTTAGGCTGCCATCACATAAAAAAGCCTCATTTTTCAGATTTTTTGCTTTGCTTTATTTTCATGTTTGTATTGTTTGTGTTTTTAATAAGAAAAAAATCATTTCTAAAAGCTTTATATATAAAATTTCCATGTAAGTTGATCTCCCAATCTTAAAACATGATAAAGACGACCTGATTGGAAGACAGTTTGGTATCAGCGTGATGCTCCTCCATCAGTGTGTACTGTACTATACCTTGGGGTTGAAGTATCGACAGGACTGTGGCTGTGATCCTCCAAACAGAGCGATGCGATAATCGTGTTTCTTCCGGCGCGGCCGACTGCTCTCACCGAGCTCCTCACGGTCTTCTGGAGACAGAAGATGATACCGCATACCACCTGACAACACACACATGAATACACACATGCACACACACACACCAATTAACTGATGACAGAGGAAAAAAATCTTTTGCACCTAAATGTAGTCCTGAAGTCATTATGTTCAGTTTTAAGATATCTCAGAATCTTATGATAATGCATTTTATTTGCAAAGCACTTTTCTTAAACCCAAAGCACTACAACAGAAGACTAGATATTAAAGTTTAAGGACAAACTTTATGGTGGCTTGAAAAGCCGAGTCTGAAAGTTTGAAGTGATTTTAAAGTGTAAATAGCATGCTAGTATGATTCTATCATGAATTAGCATGTTACTAGCATGGTTCTAGCATGAATTAGCATTTTGTTAGCATGATTCTAGCATGACTTAGCATGTTACTAGCATGATTCTATCATGAATTAGCATGTTGTTAGCATGATTCTAGCATAAATTAGCATGTTAGTATGATTCTATCATGAATTAGCATGTTACTAGAATGATTCTAGCATGAATTAGCATTTTGTTAGCATGATTCTAGCATGACTTAGCATGTTACTAGCATGATTCTATCATGAATTAGCATGTTGTTAGCATGATTCTAGCATAAATTAGCATGTTACTAGCATGATTCTATCATGAATTAGCGTGTTGTTAGCATAATTCTAGCATGAATTAGCATGTTACTAGCATGATTCTAGCATGAACTAGAATTGTACATTTCCTAAAGAAAATGTGAGTGGGGTTTGCGTGGCAAATCGATGGGGCATAATGTATTTATATTGGTTGCTAGGGTGTTCTAAATTGTTGTTAGGGTGTTCTGAGTTGTTGCTAGGTGGTTGCTAAGGTGTTGTTAGGTGGTTGCTAAAGTCTTGCTAGATGGTTGCTAGGAGGAAATAAAAAATAAAATATAAATATATAAAAAGATAATAAAAACGACAAAATACAAAAACAGTCCAAAAAAATAAACCTTCAATTAATTAAACAATTAGTTAAATAATTAAATCTCATCCCAACAAAAGTTTAAAAAGATTTTAAATGTATATATTTTCTAGTGATTTTTGTTGATATATTTTAATCGCTATAATAATTATTATACATTTTATATGTAATATATATTGTATTGTTTTACATAATCGAGCTTCAATTTTAAATTAACTGTGTGTAAATAAAAATAAAGTAATATCGTCACTTTTAAACTGATCTAATAAACAAATATAGAACATTTGAATTCAATTAATAATATTAAATGGAGACATAAATTAAAAAAGCTGAACTAGAGCAGAATTAAAAAGCTTAAAAAATAAAAGGTTTTTACGATATGCAATTGACGTTTTAAATAAAGAAGCAGTCTGTGAAGCGGTCGGATGCTGGTAACTTACAGATGACCATTTTCAGGCACTCTGGGTTGTCCTGGATCAGCGGTTCGGCTTGGACGGTTTTACTGAGGAAGTTTTTGGAAACGAGCGGGAATCGAACCTTTCCCAGAATGTCTACGATGTAGTGCTGTCGATTCAACACGTCATACTTGAGCCATCGCACCGCTGCGTCATATATCTGAACACAGAAATATAGCCACGGTTAAAATTATTAATATACACTCATGGTCAAAATATTAATATACAGTCATGGTCAAAATGTATTAATATACACTAATAGTCAAAATTATTAATATACAGTCATGGTCAAAATGTATTAATATACACTAATAGTCAAAATTATTAATATACAGTCATGGTCAAAATTATTAATATACACTAATAGTCAAAATTATTAATATACAGTCATGGTCAAAATTATTAATATAAACTATTAGTCAAAGTTATTCATATACAGTCATGGTCAAAATTATTAATATACACTAATAGTCAAAATTATTAATATACAGTCATGGTCAAAATAATACATATACACTAATAGTCAAAGTTATTCATATACAGTCATGGTCAAAATTATTAATATACACTAATAGTCAAAATTATTACTATACCCTTATGTAAAAAAATTATTGATATACAGTCATGGCCAAAATAATTCATACACACTAACAGCCAGAATTATTCATATACCGTCATGGTAAAAAATATTAATATACGGTCATGGTCAAAAACATTTATATATGGTCATGGTCAAAATAATTCATATACACTTATTGTCAAAATTATTAATATATATGGTTATGGCAAAAAAAATCACAATAATATACAGTCAGGGTCAAAAAAACTAATATTCATTAATAGTCAAGATTATCAATATATGCCATGGTCAAAATATTAACACACAGTCATGTTCAAAATTATTATTAATAATTATCTGATGTATTATACAATCAAAATAAAACAAATTACAGTACAACATTATTACAATTATTAATTTATAGTGATGGTCAAAATGTAATAAATATACAGTCATGATCAAAATTATTAATATGCAATTATTGTCAAAACTATTGATATGCAATCAGTCAAAATTAATATTATATGCAATTATTGTCAAAATAATTAATATGCAATAAGTCAAAAGTATTAATATGCAATAAGTCAAAATTAATAATATGCAATTATTGTCAAAATTATTAATATGCAATAAGTCAAAATTATTAACATGCAATCAATGTCAAAATAATTAAGATGCAATTATTGTCAAAATTCTTAAAATGCAATTATTGTCAAAATAATTAATATGCAATCATTGTCAAAATTATTAATATGCAATCAGTCAAAATTATTAATATGTAATCATTATCAAAATAATTAATATGCAATCAGTAAAAATTATTAATATGCAATTATTGTCAAAACTATTGATATGCAATCAGTCAAAATTAATATTATATGCAATTATTGTCAAAATAATTAATATGCAATAAGTCAAAAGTATTAATATGCAATAAGTCAAAATTAATAATATGCAATTATTGTCAAAAGTATTAATATGCAATAAGTCAAAATTATTAACATGCAATCAATGTCAAAATAATTAATATGCAATCATTATCAAAATTATTAATATGCAATCAGTCAAAATTATTAATATGTAATCAGTCAAAATTATTAATATGTAATCATTATCAAAATAATTAATATGCAATCAGTAAAAATTACTAATATGCAGTTATGGTCAGAATAACTTGTATATATAACTTCTTATATATGGCCTCTTTTGAAAATGAGTTTAAAAACGTTAAAATAAATCTACATTGTTTATACTTTTTTGTTAATAATAAAAAACTTAATTAAAATTAAACAACTGAAAAAAGTGGGAAAAATTCCGCTAGTTTTTTACTTATTTTATTTCAATTAATTATTTGAATAAAAGAAAATAAATAGATAAATAAAGCAGATTTCTTTTCACAGCATTCTTTGCTCATATTTATCAGGGGCGCCAATATTTTTGCCCATGATTGTGCATTGTTGTTTGTGCATGTAAAGGGTGGCTCCTCCTGACCTGGTCCTCGGCCCTGACGGTCAGCGTGTCCTGCTGCAGAAGGTGTGTGACCTGTTTGACGTCCAGCTGCAGAAACTCGTCCATCTTGTAGACATTGGTGAAGTGCTGGTGGATGAAATCATCCGCCGCCACCTTCAGCTCTGGACAGTTCAGACACTCGGCCAGCGCACTGATGCCTTACACAAAACAGCCAATCACAGCACTGCTCCAGGTGGGTCATTTACATATCTCATTTACAAACATTCATAGCGCTGTCCACATCAGTTTCTACTGCTGTTAGCATTGTTCATTTTAAACCAATTTTAGATGGAGCTTTAATGTGAAGACTTTAATGGTGATGTTAAAAAAACACTAAAATACAACAAATTTTCAAGCAAAAGTGGAGGACTCACCCAAACAGTTGGTGGCGTCCACCTGCTCCTTCAGGAAGTCCACACACATCTTCTTGACCGGATCGATCTGGTACTGGTTAGCAGCGTTTAGCAGAGACTGGACATTATTACTGTTCACAGAGATTCTGAAACCCAACACACACAAACAACGCTTTACACACAGCAGTCACTCACGCAAATGCATGACTTTAAATGTTTTGCTGTGCTGTTGTGTTTATTTCTTGATCATTGTGCCTGACCGTGCTGTGTAGATGAACTCCACCAGCAGCTCAATGATCTCTGGTTCTGCTCCACCCAGCTCCACCTCATGATTGGAGGCCTCCATCATACTGGCTGCAATAACACATTCAAAGTGTGAATACAGAGGCCTCCACTAGCATCGCCACACTAGTAATATAATATGAGTATACTGTATAAGGGTATGAGTGAAAAGAAGGCTGAAAACATGTTTGTTTGTTTAAACTTTTGATTTTTTACATAAATGTGGCGAGGGGGCGTGGCCGAGAGCCGTGGGAACGGAGTGAGGCCACCCACAAGTGGATACACCTGCGGTGCGCACCTGCTTCGGATCCCACTGAAGGAGCTCTGGACGATAAAAGGAGGACTGGTGGCAGAGGAAGCCGAGAGAGGACCGGGCCCGGGCATATTTTACTTTTGCTTTCAGTTTGACGGCAGACTCCGTGAGGAGCTGCCATTACTGTTATTAATAAATCATTTTAAAACTGCGTCGGTTCTCCGCCTCCTCCTTCCCGGCGGCCAAAGGGCCGTGAACTTTATTACAGTGGTGCCGAAGCCCGGGAGAAGGAGGGACGTGTTGTCCAGATGCCCTCGCAGCTGAGAGAGGGGGCGAGTGTTCGGGAGTTAACCCGAGTGGGGGAGAAACCCGTTCGTCTGCCCAGAGTGCCGGAGCGGCCTGAGGCTGGCGAGGAAAGGATCTGCCTGCTGCCGTCTCCCAGCATGGGGAGGAGCAGGGGACGCGGGGCTCACCACCGGAAGGGAAAGAGCTGAAGGGAGCCATCCCACAGAACCCGGGGGAGTCGCCGCGATCCGCCATGATGCCAGAGCCTGCATCCATCCACCGAAGCGGGAGCGGAGCGGGAGACCAGAGATGCCGCCAGCCAGCCAGGAGAACCGCCGCCGGACGCCAGAAGACGGACACAGGGCTCCCAGCACGTCGTCGCATCTCTCAGCTAGAGGAGGACCGAGGGGCAGCGTGTCTGGAGAACCGAACCCCAATTTTATTTATTTATTTTTTTTCTTCTCTCCCCTTTCTCGGTCTACTCTGTCTTTCCTCCTTTTTTTTCCATCTCCTTTTCTCTCGGCCCGTCTCATATAGGTCTCGCGGGTGCTGTGTTTATGAATTTTTTAAATATTTCTTGAGTAAATTTGTATTTTGGAACTTATTTTATTAAAGTTTTTAAAAACATGTTAACAAATAACACTTACTTAGAATGTTTACAATCACAAAAAAGAAACAAATAGATAGAAAATAATAATTGATAGAAATTTCAATAATAGTGACAGCTTTAAAAAAAGTGGAAAAAGAAAAGAAGATATATAAATAAATAAACTCCAATGTAAATGCAATAACTACGATAAAGACCTAGCACCTGACAGCCTTTCAAAGATCAAGCATGTTTCGATTAATGCCCAAGTCTGTTGGAAAAGGTCTGATTTCAACTGTAAATCTGCAGTCATTTATTTTCTCAAATATATACAGTTGAAGTCAGAATTAATAGCCCCCCTGTTTACTTTTCCCCCCAATTTCTGTTTAACTTAACTTTCGAGTTTACTTAATGTTCCAAAATTGTTTGGAGCATTAGAAAGTTTATTGTCAGTGTGTGTGTGTGTGTTTGTGTGTGCGCACTGCACACTGCAATTATTATTTTTATATTTCTGCTATTATTTTTTTTATTTTTTTTCTGTTGAGTTGCATTAATACAGTCCAAATACGCTTGTAAACATATTTATATTTTAGAACATTATACATTAAAAATAAAAAATACCCCCCCCCCAAAAAAAAAAAAAAAAAAAAAAAAATATATATATATATATATATATATATATATATATATATATATATATATATATATATATATATACACATATACATACAGTTGAAGTCAGAATTATTAGCCCCTGTGTTTATTTTTTCCTATTTTCTGTATCCAACAGAGAGAATATTTGTCAAAGTCAAAGTCAGCTTTATTTTCAATTCAGCCACATGTACAAGACATATAGAGAATCGAAATTGCGTTACGCTCAGACCCAAGGTGCTTCACATTAATATAAAAAAATATAAAAAATAGTAGAGTTTAAAAAAATTTACAGTATATACATGGTACCTAAAATGTGTTCTAAAAAACATACATAGGTAATAAAATTGTAAACAATACAATGACATACAATGACATTAAGGGCATATAGCAAATGAGTGCAAAGTAAACCAGAGTTGTGCAGATAAAGAACAGTATAGTGCAAAAAGCCTTGTAAACATGATAATTGTGATAATAGTTTTAATAACTCATCTCTAATAACTGATTTATTTGATCTTTGCCATGATGACAGTAAATAATACTTGACTAGATATTCTTCAAGACACTTCTATACAGCTTAAAGTGACATTTAAAGGCTTAACTAGGTTAATTAGATTAACTAGACAAGGCAGGTTAGGGTAATTAGGCAAGTTATTGTACAGTGGTTTGTTCAGTAGACTATCGAAAAAAAAAATAGCTTAAAGGGGCTAATAATATTGTCCTTAAAATGGCTTTAAAAAATTAAAAACTGCTTTTATTCTAGCCAAAATAAAACAAATCAGACTTTCTCCAGAAGAAAAAATATTATCAGACATACTGTGATAATTTCCTTGCTCTGTTAAACATCATTTGGAAAATATTTTAAAAATAAATAAAAGGAAGGCGAATATTTCTGACTTCAACTGTCTATTGGTTTCAGCCTCTGCGTCCATTCTGTCAAAGTAAGTTGGCGGGTCTTCATTCAGTTCACTGTACTTATCTTCCTCGCTGTTATTAATAATATATGTAGTGCAAATAGGTGAGACTTACTGAATTGATCAGGGGGGAAGCCATCAAGCAGAAAAAAACTAGGTGCATTGGTATGTCGTATAATAACTTTACTAATCACCCTGTTAACCTCCTGCCAATACACTTGTATTTAGGGACATTCCCAAAATATGTGAACATAGTCCCCCACTTCTCCACAATCGCTCCAGCATTGTGATAATTGTATAGAACAACTGAATTTGGCGACCACTAATGGAACTCTGACAAACCTCATCTTCATCTTCCAGTCGAACTTCATCCTTACTTGACTGCTTATAGCCGTATGACAATTTGTGCATATTTGTTCCCACATTTCATCCACTATTATTATTATTATTATTGTATTAGTTTCCTATATAAATGGACAAGTGAACATTTTTCACAGTATTTCCAACTATGGATTTTTTCTTGACATAAAGGATTTAATTTAAATTGGATTAAGATGAATATTTGTATGCATGTGGTATCAGCGTCAGTGTTTCTCACATGTGAACATGAGGCTGAAGAAGTGGCTGGCGGCCGACAGCACCACTCTGTGTGCCAGGATGTGTTTGCCCTCCACCACCAGAATAACATCACAGAGGATTCCCTGAAAACACACACATCACACACTATTACTGCACAACAAATACGTTTCACACATAGCATCTAAGGTTATGCTACTGGAACTATTTTTTTAGATACAATAAAATAGGGGTGTCAAAATTAATTGTTTCTTCGGTGCACCGCGATGCAGACGCGGACAATTCGGTATCGGTTCAGTAATAATCATAACCGGTTATTATGTACTGACGTCATTTATCTCCTATGCGCTCTGTCGCAAGGGAGGTAAGCGTGAGTATTTACAACACTCAGCCAACCCAGGGCCGGCCCGTGGCATAGGCACCATAGGCAAATGCTAAGGGCGCTGTATATCCAGGGGGGCGCCAGAAATGAGCGCGGTTCAGTTGGTTCTGTTTTCGATTTTGCTGACACACATTCAGTTATAGACGGCAATAACTCAAAAACATC
The DNA here is from genome assembly GCF_049306965.1 of Danio rerio. Taxonomy (NCBI): domain Eukaryota; kingdom Metazoa; phylum Chordata; class Actinopteri; order Cypriniformes; family Danionidae; genus Danio; species Danio rerio. The sequence continues at coordinate 2,022,334 of NC_133194.1, read as the reverse complement.
TTACCCTAAAAAGATCTAAAGTGTGTTTCCTACAAAAAGACAAAGCTGGTTATGTTTCACAGCTGTCTTTTTTATTTTTTCGCTCAACATTACGAGCACTGCTCCGTTTAAGCCCTCGAAATATGTGTTTAGCCGGGAGAACTCGCACTGAGAGGAGCTTAGTAAGGGACCGTCGGAAAAGTGCTTCTTTTTTTCTGTTTTTCTGCTCCGCTCTGCGCGAGCTCTCCCTGTTGCGAGGGCTTAAGTGTATGTGTGTTTGTGTGTGTGTGTGTGTTTGTTTGTTTGTTTGTTTGGTGCTGTGTATGTTTGTGTATGTGTTTGAATGAGAGACAGTGTGGTGCTGTGTGTCTGTGTGTTTATACAGACAGCTTGTTATAGCCTCCCCCTAAAATATAACACTGTATATGGAAAGCATCGTCAATGCACCGTGATATCGAATTGAACCGAATCGAAGGCATGATAATCGTAACCGAACCGAACCGTGAGACCAGTATAGGTTCACACTTCTACAATAAAACATAAAATGCTGGATTACTTCAACACAATTTTATGTAAAAATATGAACAAACGTAAAAATTGAGTACAATTACTTTTAATCAGTGTTGTCACGGTACTTTATTGTGATACCTTAAAAAATCTCGATATACGATACCACAGGGAACAAATTCCGCAACATTAAAAGTATGCAAATGAAGTTAAAAATTACCTAAACCATACAATGCTTATATATTAGTAGTCTTTAATTGTCAAATACTATTACAAATCATTTACTAGCACTTAACCATTAGATATTTATTACATATTGATATACCTAAATACCACTATTTGTTAATAATATAGTTCAAACTATTATTTATACAGACAATCATGCATCATATCGTAATTACGTAGATATTAGAACACATTAATCAGAAATTAGTACATATTTCAAAAGTCACTAGTAAGATTTTTAGTGAATTAGTATTAATATCTAATAATTAATTAATAGTGTTTGTGTTTATTCGGTACTAGAGTCTATTTTAAAGGTATTATTATGCATTAACAAGTAGCAGTATTTAGGATTGAGGTAAAGTAGGTTTTACAGGGCTCAACAATAAGGACTGCCCTATGGCCTGGGGCCAGTGTGAGAGACGCTTGGGACAGTAGACAGGATTATTACTGGCCCGATTGGGACAGTGCCGCCTTGTCACTAAAGTTTAATTTGCCTGTGACTATGTGTCAATAGTGTGCATTTTAAGCTTGAGCTTTTTAGTCTTAAAATGCTACCTTCTCTGTGATGTCTTATACACCATATTGCTTTTCGGACCCTCTTATCTGATTTGATGTTTTGAACATGATATTTTTTTCTGTAGGCGGGAGAGCCTGCGCTGAGCGAAGCAACAAAATAAAAAAAATAGAAAAATGGAAAAAAAAGAAGCACTTTTCCGATGGTCCCTTACTGAGAGCTTCTCTCCGCGCGAGCTCTCTCGTCTAAACGCATATTGCAAAGGGCTTAAAGGTATTTTGTTGTGTAACCTGGTAACAACCAGTACAACAAAGAGACAGCAACATGGCGGCAACATCAAATTATGAGGCTAAAATAAAATGTCTGTTTATAACGTCTTGGAAGCAGAGATTTACATGAGAACACAACGAAATAAATTAAGCGATTTATTTATTTGCACAATATGCCAGTCAGCCACCTTTTGTTAAATAATTTCAAACTGCAAATAATACCTAATTTCCATACTGCACTTTTTGTTTGCATAGCACTGAATTGTGCCCATCATACATTTATTACATTTTTTTAAATATTGAAATTCTAGATTCACCGATTTATTTTTGACACATTATTTAAAATATGTAGCTAAAAAAATAACGACTAACTTGCCTTTTTTTTTGTTTGTTGTTGATGGGGACAGGGAAAATTTTGGCAGGGCAAGTAAATATCTGAACCACTGGCCCGATTGAACTAGTACAATGGTTCTCAAACTGTGGTACGTGTACCACTAGCGGTACGCAGGCTTCCTTCTAGTGGTACGCGGAGAAATGAAACATGTCATGTACATGCTACACACATTAAAAAAATTTATTAAAAATTATGTATATAATATGTCTTATATGACATATAGCCTATATTTCTGAGGTAATCTGCCACATTTTTTGACTGTGCAGAGTTGTAGCTGCTTTACTGGGCCTACTACGCTACTGTTTTTCAATACTGCTCATTTTGGTGGTACTTGGAGAGACAATTTTTTTCTGAGGTGGTACTTGATGAAAAAAGTTTGAGAACCACTGAACTAGTAGAAACAAAACTTTAGCGTTGAACCCTGTTTTACATGCGCAGATTCTGAC
>NC_133194.1:1955000-2010000 GCF_049306965.1 Danio rerio | reverse complement strand
TGGTCGAGCCGCTGTCACAACAACTTTCACATTTGTGTGTCGTGTGTGAGACTTTCTGGATGCAATGCTTCTGCTCCTAGTAGAAAACAGCCTGGCCCTCTGGGGAAACTCACTGTACCTTCATTTAAAGTCCACAGGAAACCAACACCGACCTTTCTCCAGACATGCTGCTGGTTTTCTGTGAATGATTACCAAATACACTTTCTTTTGGGGTAGATGGTGAAATGTGTTGTCGTTTTCATCATCAAGATTTTATTTCTGTGTTTACTGTAGGTTTATATGTACACCTAAAATGTTTATATACTTCTTAATTCCATGTTGAGGTTGTAAATAAATATGATTAGAGTATGTTCAATTATGAGTCAGTGCGCTGCTTGCCATTCCTGTGATTATTTCTTAAATTTACTTTAATTTTAGAATGTTTTTATTTATATTTTTACATATTTTTTTGCATGCTAATTTGAATATGCAACAAAAAACATACCCAATTTGCAACGTAAACTAATGTACAGTTGAAGTAATTATTAGTCCCCCTGAATTATTAGCTTCCTTGTTTATTTTTTTCCCCATTTTTTTCTAACACATTTCTAATCATAATAGTTATAGTAACTCATCTCTAATAACTGAATTATTTTATCTTTGTCATGATGACAGCACATAATTCTAGACTAGATATTCTTCAAGACACTTCTATAGAGACATTTAAAGGCTTAACTAGGTTAATTAGGGTAACTAGGCAGGTTGACATAATTAGGCAAGTTATTGTATAACGATGTTTTTTTTCTGTAGACTATCGAAAAAATATATTATATATATATATATATTATATATTGCTTAAAGGGGCTAATAATATTGACCTTAAAATTGTCCTTAAAAAAATTAATCTGCTTTTATTCTAGCTGAAATAAAACAAATTAGACTTTCTCCAGAAGAAAAAATATTATCAGACATACTGTGAAAATTTCCTTGCTCTGTTAAACATCATTTGGGAAATATTTAAAAAAGAAAGAAAAATTCAAAGGGGGTGAATAATTCTGACTTCAACTGTACATGCTGTAATTGTACACTGGATTTTTATTGTTAGTTTTTTCATGATGCAAAGTGTTTATTTTTAAATATTTGTCTTTTTATTCATACCTTTTAAACATGCATTTTCCTATTTACTGAATGTTACAATAACTCCTTTAACGAAATACTTTAAAAATTACTTATATATTAGCATTATTTATAAGTAATTTACAACATTATTTTAATACATTCTCTCTCAGAAATAAGGGTACATGAGCTGTCACTGGGGTGGTACCTTTACAAAAGGTGTAAATTTGTACCCAAAAGGTTCATATTAATACCTCAAGAGTACATATATTAGTACATAAAAAGTACAAAAGTGTTTCTCTTGAAATTTGTAGGTACCAATTTATACATTTGAGGTACCAATATGGACCCTTCAAGTACAAATGTGCACCCCAGTGACAGATCGCATACCTTTATTTCTGAGAGTGTATATACTTTCATAAATATTATAATTTTTGCATGGTTTCATTTGTAAAGGTTCTCTCTCTCACACACACACACACACACACACACACACACACACACACACACACACACACACACACACACACACACACAAATCTTGTCAATGTTTTAAATAGTTTCAAGCAAGTAATCATTAAAGTGACAATAATATGATTTTAAAACTTCACGTTCATGAAACTTCACATTCCCAAAATAAAACAATAAAATGTGTGCCTATATTGTTTTGAACTGTAATATAGTAAAGTACTTGAATTAATCAGTTATGGTGATTGTGTAGTTGCCATGGTAACAAAAACTACAGTAAAGCACTTGAATGAATCGGTTGTGGAAGTTCTGTAGTTGCTATGGTAACAACAACAACTATAGTAAAGTAACTGAATTAATCAGTTGTAGTGATTCTGTAGTTGCTATGGTAACACGAGTACTTGAACTAATCAGTTGTGGTGATTTTGTAGTTGCTATGGTAACAAAAACAGTGAAAAAATTGAATTTTCTCCACATAGACATACATTCCTACACATGCGAATGCGTCAGATTGGAAACGCAAGTTAGTGTGTCAAATTTCGCAGTTCACTGCATTGCAAAGTTCAAATTTGGTGAACTCTGACCTGCATCACTTGACTGCGTGAGATCAATCGAGAATCAAAACATGACCTCTCTGGACAGAAATTTGAAACATGGACCAATCGCTCGCTTTTTTAAACGTCTAATCATCTTGTTTAATCCCGCCCCTTTTTGCAGCGTCATACGACAAAAATTTGCAAGCTCAAACTCTGGTGTGACTACGGCAATTATCAGTTGTAGATATTCTATAGTTGCTATGGTAAAACAACAACTGTAGTAAAGTACTTGAATTAATCAGTTGTAGAGATTCTATAGTTGCTATGTTAAGAAAAAGTACTTAATAAGTTGTGGTGATTCTGTAGTTGCTACAGTAACAAAATCTATAGTAAAGTAATTGAATTAATCTGTTGTGGTGATTCTGTAGTTGCTATGGCAACACAACAACTATAGTAAAGTGCTTAAATTGGTCAGTTATGGGGATTTTGTAGTTGTTATAGTAACAAAAGTATTTAATCAGTTGTGGTGATTTTACAGTTTCTATGGTAACACAACAACTAAAATAAAGTACTTAAATTAATCAGTTGTGATGATTCTATAGTTGCTATGGTAACAAAAGTACTTGAATTAGTTGCAGTGATTCTGTAGTTGCTATGGTACCAAAAACTATAATAAAGTACTTGAATTAATCAGGTGTGGTGATTCTACGGTTGCTATGGTAACAAAAGTACTTAATCAGTTATGGTGATTCTGCAGTTGCTATGGTAACTCAAAAACTCTTAAAGCACTTGAAATATCCTGTTGTGGTGATTATGTAGTTGCTGTAAAAACACAAAAACTGTAGTAAAGTAGTTAAATTAATCAGTTCTGGAGATTCTGTAGTTGCTATGGTAACAGAACAACTATAAATAATATAAACAAATAACCCAATACTGTACTTTACTTTACTACTTTACTACAGAGGGTTTACAACACTTTTCTACATCACAGCTTACTATAGTAAAAACTAAATTATACTACAGTGTTTATCGTTCACTGTAGTTTATACCACAACAACCTACAGCATTCATTAACAAAGAGGAGTAAAAACTATGATATACACAGTATTTACTATAGTAGGGTTTAAAAACACTGTAGTATTTACTATAAATTACTATAGTATTTTCCATGTGGGTCAGTTCTGGCTGTGTTCTGACTGATACTTTTACACCATCACACAATAGAGAATATTAAGCCCTATGCTTCCTTCTTTTGTCATTTGCTGAATATCCTGTTTCACTGTGAATTAAGTCAAATTGCACACAAATGCCACTTCAGGAGTTGATTTGCTTTGGGTGAGACAGCACTCAGAATCCCATTTACATCTCAATAAAAGTGCCGGTGATTCAAATGAAAACACAATGATGGTGAATCACGGGTCTTTAAGCTGAAGAACCATCACTGAGGACAGACTCATGCCAGCTGTTTCTCATGTATGACTCAGCTGGAGAGTTTCTTCTCTTTTATCCCTTTCTTCTGTTATGCAACATGACATTTTCTGCCTTGTCTGTGTTTTAGCTCCGAGTATCATCTCTATATCTATGACATTTCACTCTATAGTCTTTGATGCAGTGATGTAATGGTGTCACTGCCAGTTTAGTTGGATAAGAAAGCCTATTTCTAGTAGTTTTTGCTTAAAGGCAAAGCGTGACTATACTGTTTAGGATGTGGTTGCAGTATGTAGGATTTATACCTAGTGGTTAAAGTAGGTATTGCAGTTCAAATTCAAAATGTTTTGAATTTTTTTTCATCCTTATAAAAGTAGCTGACTTTAGCATTACTTTTCAGATAAATAAGTATATTAACTTAGCATTTTTATAAAATATCTGCAGACATTATTTTTATGATTGAGTCAGAAACCTACAGCACCTTTAAGCTGAGCATACATCATCCTGCAGGTGCTTAGCAGCTGATAATCACAATATTTAGTTGATCTTTATTTAATAATTAATTCTCACTTAACCGCACAAACATTGTTGTGACAACCAAACCCCAAAACAGCTTAACAATTACTTAGCAAAAACAAAACAAAACTTAGTATACCTCATAAACACTGCAGAAGCAACATAACAAGCACCTAAAACCCAATAACAGCTAGCTAACAACCTACCAAAATTCCTTAGTAACCACATAACAACCAAATATACTTTAACAGATTATACATTGCAACTACCCAAAACACTTTAGCAGTAAACCAAAAACCACCCATAAAACTTATCAATAACCTAACAACAAAAAACAGCATTAGCATCCAGCTAAAAACAACCTAAAATAACTTAGCAACTGACAATCAACCAGTCATAACTCTTCCTCAACCTCCTAACCACCAAAAACACCATCAGTATCCACCTCACAACCACTCAAAGCTTTTACCAACCACCTAGTAACCAAAAAATACCACAAAAATCCACCTAACAACCAAAAACACCTCAGCAACCAACTAACAATGACCCAGCACTCTTACCAATCACCTAACAACGAAAAACACCATCCACATTCAACTGGCAACAACCCAAAACACCTTAGCAACCAACTAACAACCAGTCAAAACCCCTACCAACTACCTAACAACCAAAAACACCATCAGCATCCGCTTAACAACTACCAAAAACTCCTTAGCAACCAACTAACAACCACCCCAAACTCCTCAGCAACTAACTAAAAACAGTTAGAAACCTTACCAACCACCTAACAACCAAAAACACCCTCAGCATCTACCTACAACTACCAAAAACACCTTAGCAACCAACTAACAACCAGTCAAATCTCTTACCAATCACCTAACAACCAAACATACCACCAAAATCCAGTTAACAACTACCCAAAACACCTTAGCAACCAACTAACAACCAGTCAGATCATATACCAATCACCTTACAACCAAAAACACCATCAGCATCCACCTAACAACTACCCAAAACACCTTAGCAACCAACTAACAACCACCCAAAACTCTTACCAACCCCATAACAACCCAAAACACCACCAATGTCCACCTGAAAACTACCCAAAAACACCTTAGCAACCAACTAACAACCAGTCAGATCTGTTACCAATCACCTAACAACCAAAACACCTTAGCAACCAACTAACAACCACCCAAAACTCTTACCAACCCCATAACAACCCAAAACACCACCAATGTACACCTGAAAACTACCCAAAAACACCATAGCAACAAAATAACAACCAGTCAGATCTGTTACCAATCACCTAACAACCAAAACACCATCAGCATCCACCTAACAACTACCCAAAACACCTTAGCAACCAACTAACAACCACCCAAAACTCTTACCAACCCCATAACAACACAAAACACCACCAATGTACACCTGAAAACTACCCAAAAACACCATAGCAACAAAATAACAACCAGTCAGATCTTTTACCAATCACCTAACAACCAAAACACCATCAGCATCCACCTAACAACTACCCAAAACACCTTAGCAACCACCTAACAACCACCCAAAACTCTTACCAACCACCTAATAACCCAAAACACCACCAATGTCCACCTGAAAACTACCCAAAACACCTTAGCAACCAAAAAACAACCAGTCAGATCTGTTACAAATCACATAACAACCAAAAACACAATCAGCATCCACCTAACAACTACCCAAAACACCTTAGCAACCAACTAGCAACCACCCAAAACTCTTACCAACCACCTAACAACCAAAAACACAATGAGCATCCACCTAACAACTAACCAAAACACCTTAGCAACCAACTATCATCCAGTTAGAACCCTTACCAACCACATGACAACCCAATAAACACCTCAACATCCACATCACACATTTTTTTCCTGAACTGACGTGTGTTAAACATTTAAATATGTTTTGCTGGCATTTCTGATCGTGTCTTTGTTCCCTCTTCACTCTTTCAGCCTGTTATTCCACACACCCTGCACAGATTTCTGATCTTGTTCTTGTCAGTTTGCAGGCGTGTCACATTTTCGAGCACACGCAGAACGTTTGGAGACACTGAAAGAGGTTTTTTTTCCCACTCTTTCTTCACACCTCAAGTTCTCCAGAAGCTGAAGGAAGACAAGAAAGCGAGTGCGAGACGAGCAGAAACAGGAGAGAATGGCAGATCGCAGCAGAAGGTGCCAAATGGCATGTTTGCTTGCTATAAACAGACACATTGAGGCGTGCTGGGTTTGAGTAAACATGAGCTCCGGCGGCTTTCCCTTCACGAAAACACTGCCGATGAGGAATCAGACACAAGCTGAAGAGCACAACGCTTTCAGAGAGGTCAGACAATACTAATCTGATTAACCACAGCTGAGAAACCACACACACACACACACGCACACACATAACAGTAACATACTGAAACATTAGTATTCAGTGATCTCGTTACAGTATACACTCTTCACTAAAGGAACAACATTACTGAGCAACTGTAATTAATATTTAAGATAAAAATAAATACAATTATTAAATAAATGTTAAAAGTAAGTGGCTCAGTGGTTAGCACTGTGGCCTCACACCAAGAAGGTTGCTGGTTTGAGTCTGGCTGGGTCAGTTTTCATTTCTTTGTGGAGTTTGCATGTTCTCCCTGTGTTGGTGTGGGTTTCCTCCGGGTGCTTCGGTTTCCTCCACAGTCCAAACACATGCGCTATAGGGGAATTGATTAACTAAATTGGCCGTAGTGTATGAGTGTGTGTGTGATGAGTGTGTATGAGTGTTTCCCAGTAGTGGGCTGCAGCTGGAACGGCATTCACTGTGTAAAACATTAGTTGGCGGTTCAGTCCGCTGTGGCGACCGCTGATGAATAAAGGGACTAAACTGAAGGAGTATGAATGAATGAATGATAAAAGTAAAAACACGGTGTAATATTTCATAAGGCATCAAAAATTGTATGTGAAATGAACATAAAAATAGTAAAATCAAAATATACAATAATAAATATTAATAATAATAATAAAAAAGCAAAAATTAGAAATGAGAAATTAGCTATAATAAAATATATGATAAAATGTTGTAATATAATTATAAATTCTAATATGACTCATAAAATGAAACAAAATGTAATAAATGTAATATATATTTTCATATATATTTAATTAAGTATATATTTAATAATAATAATAATAAGTGTGTGTGTATTAAAAAAATATATATATTCATTTTTAGATAGTTTTCATTATTATGATAATATTTTAGTTATTGTTAGTCATAGTTCAATTTAATTTCTATTTATTTTAAGTAATCAAGCTCTCATGTTGCCCTAATAAATACAATTTTATAATAACATTACATATAATAAACTAATAAAACCCATAAATCATAGAATAAAACTAAGCTAGAATAAAAATGGCTAGTGACAGATAATTAAAGAATGAAGAAAATGAATTATTGATACAGAATTTAAATCAATGAGCTGCAAATGAGTCTTTGAATCACTTTTGAATCAGTTCATTAAAATCGAGTCTAATATGATTCACAAAATGAAACAAAAACAAAGACAAAGACATTATTAAAACATCAGTCTAGAATTAATTTACTTGTCTTTTAATAAAACTAACCTATATATATATATATATTACTTTTTAGATTTTTGTTTTATTTTAATAGTATTTTGTTTGTGTTATATTTACAGTTATTGTTCAATTTAATTTGAGTTTATTTCAAATTAATTTTATTATTAAATATAATAACCTTGATGCAAGGAAATGATGAGCAGATAAAACTATTATTTTATAAAAACTATTTATAAAACAATTAATATATAATTTCTGTTGTTGTTATGTTTGAATAGTTTTAGATTTTTTTCTAACAGTATTTACTTAATTCTGCTATTTTAGATCAATTTAATTTCAGTTCATTTCAATAAATGAAATGTTATTATTTATTAATTATTAAATAAAATCTAGTTATATATACATTTTACATTTTTATTTATTAATTATTATGAATTATTATAATAACCTTGATGCAAACAGGACTCTTATTTTGTCTTAAAGTCATCAGTTTATTCATTCAATCATTCATTTACCTTTGGTTTAGTCCCTTTATTTATCAGGGGTCACCACAGTGGAATGAACCACCAACTATTCCAGCATATGTTTTACACAGTGGATGCCCTTCCTGCTGCAACCCAGTACTGGGAAACACCCATACACACTAATTCAGACCACCTAACACACACACTATGGCCAATTTAGTTCATCAATTCCCCTATAGCGCATGTGTTTGGACTGTGGGGGAAACCGGAGCACCAGGAGGAAACCCACGCCAACACAGGGAGAACATGCAAACTCATTTCTAATGAATCTCTGGAGAAAGACGTGAGTTCAGATTTTCTCCATCATGAGTCGTGATCTGTGATGTCTGATCTTTGATTCGGTATCGGTGTGTTGTACTGGAGGGTCATATTAAACTCCACGTGACACAAGCTTCCACACGCCGGGCATCGTTTTAACAGGGCAACTCCACACGGAGGAGGAAGGTGGATGTAGGTGTGTGAAACTATTTAAACATCCACCCACTGAAAGGTGAGCCGTGCAGATCTTACGTAACACCGCAGGAAGGACAAAACAGGCCAGCTTGATTCTCTCCAACTTCCCTCTCACTGAGAGATTCTGTTTGGCAAAAATGGCATCCAAATATTTAATAACATCAAATAAATGATAAATCCAATCAACATACAGGAAAAATAAATATTTAAAATGTTTTATTCCACCAAATATCACTTTGAAATTGTTTTGTCTAAAATTAATATAGACACGTCTTAAAACATGGCTAATCTTATGCAAAAAAATAAATAAATAAATAACATTAGCATCCACCTAACAACCAAAAACACCATCAATATCCACCTAACAACTACCCAGAATACTTAAGCAATCAACTAACAAACACCCGGAACTTTTACCAATCACCTGACGACCAAAACCACCATAAGTGTCTATTGACTACCCAAGAAACCATAGCAACTAACTAAACAACCACCTAGAACTCTTACCAATCCCCTAACAACCAAAACCACTATCAGGATTCACCTAACAACTACCCAAAACTCTCTAGCAACACACTAACAATGACCCAGAACTCTAACCAACCACCTACTAACCCAAAACACCATGAACATTCGTCTAACAGCAACCCAAAACAAATTAGCAACCAACTAATAACTACCCAAAACTCCTTAACAGCCAACTAACAACCACCCAAAACTCCTTAGAAACCAATTAACAATGACCCAGAACTCTTACCAATCTCCTAACCAAACAAAACACAATGAGAATCCGCCTAATAACTATCCAAAACACCTTAGCAACCAATTAACAACTAACCAAAACTTCTTGAATGCCAAATAACAACCACCCAGAACTTTTACCAATCACCTAACAACCAAAAACCCCATGGACAACCCCCTAACAACTACCCCAAACACCTTAGCAACCAACTTACAACCACCCAGGACTCTTACCAACCACCTAAACCAACCAAACAAGTTTTACCCAAACCAGTGGCGGCAGGGGTGTACTGGTACAGCATTTTCAACTGGGAAAAGTTACTGAAAGTCAGGTCAGTGAAGAAAGGGGGAGGGGTGGTGAAGCACGATGTTTATGAAAAGTGTGTGTTTTGGGGGGGAGGGGTGGGGGAAGCACGATGTTTATGAAAAGTGGGGGAAGAATCACGGTGGCAGGACCGATAGACCTTTAGGCCACCGGGAAAGACCAGTCCACCACTAGGCATGGACAATGCAGCCGATTGCCCAGGGTGGCATCTTGTTAGGGGTGGCATGGATAGCCTCCCCTCCCCCTCTTTACTTTTGTCCGCGAATAACTCCCCCCAACCACGCGCTTCACTTTCGTCCGCGACACCCCCTTCCCCCCTCTTCATTTTTGTCTGAGAAAGGGCGGCATGAACACGGTGAGGGCAGCACGACTGTCGTTTGCCTAGAGCGCCAGTTAAGCTTGTGCCACTACTTACCCAAACACATAGATGTAAATTGGAAAACTATTTTTTTTTTCCAGGTCTCTTCTTTCTTTTATTCATGGTATTTGGGAATATTCCGACAGCTGATAAAATAATGTGAAATAACGAAAAATAACTGTATAAATACAGTACCTTTTTTAAATGTAGAAATCCAATTATAACTGTAATTTTACATATTAAATAGGCTATAATTAATTTTTTTCCTTTGGATTTGATAGAAAAATCTGTTATAATTCTGTAAAAAAAAAAAGTGAAAGTCTAAAAAATTAAGCTGAAACCTGAAGAACCTGTTAAAAATAAGTTACAATAACATAAAAGCACACATTGTCATGGCTTTTGATCCCTTTTGAACTCAATTTCAGTGCACCAATTAAAATAATCATGATCAAAAATCATTATCATGAATGTTTTTTTCTTTATAGACAGGCATTTGCACATATAGGCCCCAACCTGTGCAGCGCACAAGCCCTTTTTTCACTCTTCGTTTTTATCTGAACATGTTTTACACAATTAATGCCCTTCAAGCTGCAACCCAGTACTGGGAAACACCCATACACTCTCATTCACACACACACACTCCAATTTAGTTGATCAGTTCCCCTATAGCGCATGTGTTTGGACTGTGAGGGAAACCGGAGCACCCGGAGGAAACCCACACCAACACGGGGAGAACATGCAAACTCCACACAGAAATGTCAACTGACCCAGCTGTGACTCGAACCAGCAAATTTCTTGCTGTCATATTTAATATTATTACTGCTTTCTGGAGTCTCTAGTGCAGTGCAGTTGATGTGAGCTAGAAATCACATCGTCTCAAAGCAACATTAGAAGTGTTTTCTCTGGCTTTAATTAAAATGGCTTAAATTGGACGAGTTCCCTCATTAGTGAATATTCCGGATGTTCTGCATGAGAACGAGGCGTCTGATTCACACACACACACACACACACATTGGCAGAGAGAGAGACATTATTGTGCTTCCGCTGTCATTACACTAATTGTTTAATAAGAGAGTAAATCCTCGCCTCTCCGCGTGATCAATATGGGCTATTTTTAAATCAGATCCTATTGTTAATGTGCCACCAGAGCCAGAGCTTCAGTGTTAATCTTTCTGTTTTATTCAAACAGCAGACAAAAGGGGCTCGAGAATGAACATCCACACATTTAAGAGGCGATTCTCCTCACTGCACCTCGTTTCAGGAGGAAAAATCACAGGGGAGACTTTCCTTCAGAGAACGCGATGAGATTCAGATGAAGAATATTTAGACTTCTCGTTCCCTGAATCCAACAAATCTCACGTTTGATGAAGATTTAACACAGAATTAATATTTAAGAAGAGTCAGCGAACTCAAACATCGCTCATCAGACTCTATTTGAATCAGTTTTGAATCACTGAATCGACTCACCATCACATGACTTCAGTGAAGAATGATGCAAATGAATCAAATGGTTCACTGTAGCTAGAAATGATTCATTAAAATAAAAGAAACTGAACAAATGAAATTCAAAATAAAAACAGCATTTAAAGATATATATTTCTGGATGAATACCATAAATTCTCTGAATGAGTGTTTTTAAAAAATGAATCAATTCCCCACACAGAGCCCCCAGTGAAATGTACTTCAGATGAATCTTTAAATCTATGTTTTGAATCAATGAGTCGATTTATCAATCAGAGACTTCAATGATAAACAATATTATTGATTCACTGAATCGGTGCTTTAAATAAATGAACTGATTCACTGCACAAACACTTCAGTGAAACATAATAAAAAATGTATCTTTAAATCAGTGTTATGAATCAATGAGTCGATTCATCACACAAAGACTTCAATCACAAACAATAGCCCAGTTATTCTGAATTAGTGTTTTAAATAAGTGAATTGATTCACTACAAAAATTCAGTGAAACAATTCAAGTGAATCCTTAAATCAATGTTTTGAATCAATGAGTAGATTCATCACACAGACACTTCAATGATTAACTATATATTTTTTATCAGTGTTTTGAATAAATTAATCAGTTCACCAAACAAAGAATTCAGCGAAACAAAATTCAAACGAATCTTTAAATCAATGTTTTGAATCAGTAAGTCAAGTAATCACGCAGAGACTTCAACGATTAACAATATCATTGATTCTCTGAATTAGTGTTTTGAATAAGTGAATTGATTCACCACACAAAGTCTTAAGTGAAACATAATTCAAATGAATCTTTAAATCAATGTTTTGAATCAATGAGTCGTTTCATCGCACAGAGGCTTCAATGATGAACAATATGATTGATTCTCTGAATTAGTGTTTTGAATAATTGAATCAATTCACCACACAACGACCAAAGTGAAATGCAATTGAAATTAATCTTTAAATCAATGTTTTGACTCAATGAGTCGATTCATCACACAGAGACTACAATGACTAACTATATAATTTTTTTGAATCAGAGTTTTGAACAAATAAATGAATCAATTCACCACACAAAGACCTCAGTTAGACATAATTCAAGTGAATCTTTGAATCAGAGTTTTAAAACTATTCAGTGTAATTTTGAACCAATTCATTTAAATGAACTAAACTGATGAACATTTAATTATTCATAAGAGATAAAAAAAAAAAAAACAGGAATCTGATCAGATATGAACACATACAGTAACAAAAGCCAAACATGTCTCCACAGAGTTTTGAATCACTGAATCATTTCACCACACAAAGAGTTTAAAACTAATGAAAATTAATCAATGAACCAAAGCTTTGAATCACTGAATCTATTGACTAACTTCAGTGTAAAATAATACAAGTGAATCTTTGAATCAGAGTACAAAATTGATTGTATTTTAACTTTATTTGCGTCAAATAAATCAAAACAGTATTAAAAACGAAGATATACGGTAAAGATATGAAGCATAAATCTTTACCTTTTAAAATCTCACAGGACAAGATTCACTTAAAGAATCTTTTCAGTATGTAAAGATATGGTTCACATTCTTCAAAACATAGGGGGCGCTCTTTTATGCTCACCAATGGAAACTAAATGTCACCTGGTGGTCATGTCTGGTACTGCGACCAAACTAAATTTAACGGAAAGCTTTTTTTTTTTTTGGAGTTATTATCAACTTGAATTTTGGAATATAATCAGTTTAAATATTTAGCTTGTTTGTTTGGCTAAAACGTAAAAAAAAAACCCACAAAAACATTATTATTACATTGTTTATGAAAATATTTATCTTCAAAGTGTTTTCTGCTTTAATATGGCTTTAAAATGGTACTACTTGTTTCAGAATATTTATTCAGAGAACATTCTTTCAACGTTCCCACATTTCTGAAACAATATATCTGAATGTTTGCATGACCAACAATGGACAACATTAGAAAAATGTTCTTTTATATTGATTATCAGGGATGTATCTACCTGAAGCATAAATGAAAGCTGTGCGAACTGTGAGCAATAACATTTATATGAATGTATCCATCAGTTTATCAACACATTTTCATTACAAAAGCCATTTGCAAAATGCATTACGACCTTGACAATAACACGCTCCCAAACCACAGAGAAATACTGCATTTCTCCGGAGGACATTCGGCACATATGAAGACTGCTTTTATTGCATGTAATCACATCAGATTCTGTGTCCCGAACACATGATCAAGGAGACTGGAGGAGAAACAACACAAGCTCTCAGTCGCTTTTAATATTTATAAGACAAGCAAACGTACTTCCAGAATCCGCAGGGACGCAAAGACACGTCTGTGCTTTCAGACTCACACAGAAAATAATTAAATATGAACATGTCCGGGCAAAACACACAATATGAGATACGCCGCCGCAGCAGATACACATCTTCTGCTCTCCAGATAAAGAGAGGATATTAAATAGATCATAATAACGTGTGCCCAGAACATATGGGTTACTAGAGGATGACTTTATTAGAACTATATGAAGAAAATTCAATAGTGAATTGGCCTGTGCTTGACCTGGCTTTACAGAAAACTCTCTTTTTTAACGCTTTAAATATATATTAAGGCTAACCGTATATTAAATGGGCAACAAACAATGGCAGTGATATTAAGAGTAAAATACTGTACAGATGTGTTACCTGTTAACCGTAAATTGACTTTCCCAGAACTCCCTGCCTGACGCTTTAAGTTTTGTGTTTTTTGTTAGAATTACTGGTTCTTATTTATGAGTGATGTACCTTGGAGTTTGTTACATCTAATGTAGATAAATAAAGTTGTATAAAATAATAAAATACAGTAGTTTACAGTCAACCCTCATACAGTCTATTATGTTGTTGTCACCTCTGTTAGTGTCAACTTTATTACTGTCATCTGTTATTGTCAACTATTCTACTGTCAATTCTATTATTTTTATCTCTATGACTGTCAAGGTTGTTATTGTCAAACCTATTACTGTTTACTATGTTACTGTCACCTCTGCTATTGTCAACTCTGTTACAGTCTACTATGTTACTGTGAACTCTATTACCGTCAAATCTGTTATTGCCAACTCTGATAACGTCAATTCTGATCCAGTCAACTCTGATCCAATCAACTCTGACGCAGTCAACTCTGTTATTGTCAATTCTGATATGTCAACTGTGTTACCATCAACTCTGACACTGACAAATCTGTTAACCTCAACTCTGATGCAGTCAACTCTGTTATTGTCAGTTCTGATATGTCAACTCTGATACCGTCAACTCTGTTACCGTCAACTGTGTTATCGTCAACTCAGGTACCATCAACTCTGATACCGTCAACTCTGATACCATCAACTCTGATACCGTCAACTGTGTTACCGTCAACTCTGATACCGTCAACTCTGATATTGACAACTCTGATACTGTCAACTGTGTTACCGTCAACTCTGATACCGTCAACTCTGATACCGTCAACTCTGATACCGTCAACTCTGATACCGTCAACTCTGATACCGTCAACTCTGATACCGTCAACTCTGTTACCGTCAACTCTGATATCGTCAACTGTGTTACCGTCAACTCTGATACGTCAACTTTGTTTATGTCAACTGTGTTACCGTCAACTTTGATACCGTCAACTCTGTTACGTCAACTCTGATATCGTCAACTGTGTTACCGTCAACTCTGATACGTCAACTTTGTTTATGTCAACTCTGATACCGTCAACTCTGATACCGTCAACTCTGATACGTCAACTCTGATACCATCAACTCTGTTACCGTCAACTCTGATACCGTCAACTTTGTATATGTCAACTCTGTTACCGTCAACTCTGATACCGTCAACTTTGTTTATGTCAACTCTGTTACCGTCAACTCTGATATCGTCAACTTTGTTTATGTCAACTCTGTTACCGTCAACTCTGATATTGACAACTCTGATACCATCAACTGTGTTACCGTCAACTCTGATACGTCAACTTTGTTTATGTCAACTCTGTTACCGTCAACTCTGATACCGACAACTCTGATACCCTCAACTCTGTTACCGTCAACTCTGTTACCGTCAACTCTGATACGTCAACTTTGTTTATGTCAACTGTGTTACCGTCAACTCTGATACCGTCAACTTTGATACCGTCAACTCTGTTACCGTCAACTCTGATACGTCAACTTTGTTTATGTCAACTGTGTTACCGTCAACTCTGATACCGTCAACTTTGATACCGTCAACTCTGTTACCGTCAACTCTGATATCGTCAACTGTGTTACCGTCAACTCTGATACCGTCAACTTTGATACCGTCAACTCTGTTACCGTCAACTCTGATACGTCAACTTTGTTTATGTCAACTCTTATACCGTCAACTCTGATACTGTCATCTCTGTTACCGTCAACTCTGATATCGTCAACTGTGTTACCGTCAACTCTGATACCGTCAACTTTGATATCGTCAACTGTGTACCGTCAACTTTGTTTATGTCAACTCTGTTACCGTCAACTCTGATACCTTCAACTCTGATACCGTCAACTCTGTTATCGTCAATTCTAATATGTCAACTCTGATACCGTCAACTCTGATATCGTCAACTCTGTTACCATAAACTCTGATACCGTCAACTCTGTTACCATAAACTCTCATACCGTCAACTCTGTTACCATAAACTCTGATACCGTCAACTCTGATACCGTCAACTGTGTAATCGTCAACTCTGATACCGTCAACTTTGTTTATGTCAACTCTGATGCAGTCAACTCTGTTATTGTCAATTCTGATTTGTCAACTCTGATACCGTCAACTCTGTTTTTGTCAATTGTGGTACCGTCAACTCTGATACCATCAACTCTGATACCATCAACTCTGATACCGTCAACTCTGATACCGTCAACTCTGTTTTTGTCAATTGTGGTACCGTCAACTCTGATACCATCAACTCTGATACCGTCAACTCTGATACCGTCAACTCTGTTTTTGTCAATTGTGGTACCGTCAACTCTGATACCATCAACTCTGATACCGTCAACTCTGTTTTTGTCAACTCTGTAACCGTCAACTCTGATACCGTCAACTTTGTTTATGTCAACTCTGTCACAGTCAACTCTGTTATTGTCAATTCTGATATGTCAACTCTGATACCGTCAACTCTGATACCATCAACTCTGATACCGTCAACTTTGTTTATGTCAACTCTGTCACAGTCAACTCTGTTATTGTCAATTCTGATATGTCAACTCTGATACTGTCATCTCTGTTACTATCAACTCTGATAACCTCAACTCTGTTATCGTCAACTGTGTTACCAAACACTCTGATAACGTCAATTCTGATACTGTCAACTCTGATACTGTCAACTCTGAAACCATCAACTCTGTTAGCGTCAACTATGCTTTTGTGACTTTATCAGAAGTTAAAAATAAGCTAAACAACATTTAGTTTACACATTTCAGCATTTTGCATTATTTTACAATAATAACGGATTCAGTTCACTACATTATACATGTACATCATTGCAGTTCACGTAAGATGAATGTAAAATGCTTGAAATGTTCAGGAGGAGTCTTGTGTGTTGAATTTATTCGGCAAACACCTCGATGCATCTGAGAGAGTTTGTAATGTGAAGGACACAGTATACGCAGCTTTAACACTGGAATAATAATAGAGCTCAAAGGTTTGTGTATATACGAGCTCTGAATGCGGGACTGAAGAAACTCTAACTGTGATGCTGGAGGATTCATCTGTCCCTACGAGGACAATTCAACCTGTCAGCGCTTTCACAGCTGCTTTTAAAGTTTTTCAGCGCTTTTGTTTCTTAAATGTGCACCCTTGGGAGTTATTAAAACTGGAGCTCGTCTTAAATTAGACGCTGTTTGATTTAGTGCTTCATTTGAAGAGGGAACATCATTCACAGCGCTTGAAGATTATCATCGTTATTCTCATAATCTGCAAATATTTACACAGTTGAAAAATGCAAGGTGATAAATATGCACCAAAAGAATCCTGGGTATATTATAATAAACCAAATCGGCGAAAAAAAGCTAGCACATATTGTAGTGTACTGCAGTGCTGAATTAATATATCCATAAAAGTGGATCTAGGCATTAATTACTAATGAATTTGTTTTGTCAGTTTATTTTTTTTACATATTTGTAATTTTGTTTTTCATTAATATTAATATTTGTCATTTTAGTCTACATTTTAGTAAAAGTTTGCAGTTTGTTTTGTCTAGTTAATTTGAATGTTTTTTTTTGTTCAAAATTTTAATTAATATGTAATTTTTTTTTTATTTATACATATCTTATTTTCAATTTTACCATACTTAAAAAAAAAAAATTTCATTACAGTTTTAGCTTTATTTATTTTACCGGCTGAGATAAAATCTTAATGTACATTTCTGTTGTATATTCACTTAACTGATTGAATTACGAAGTATCAATTCTTCTATTCAGAGATGATCTAAAAATCAAGAGTTGATTGCAAAAAGAATAAATTCTTCTGTTCTGAGATTCAAAAATTAAGAGCCGATTGCAAAAAGAATCAATTCTTCTATTTCGAGGTGATTCAAAAATCGAGGCGATTGCAAAAAGAATCAACTCTTCCATTCCGAGTTGATTCAAAAACAAAGAGTCGATTGTAAAGGGAATCGATTACTCTATTCAGAGGTGATTACAAAATTTAGAGTCGATTGCAAAAAAATAAATTCTTCTATTCTAAATTGATTAAAAAAATCGAGAGTCAATTGCAAAAAGAATCAATTATTTTATTAAGAGATGATTAAAAAATCAAGAGTTGACTGCAAGAAGAATCAACTCTTCTATTCCGAGTTGATTCAAAAAACAAAGAGTCGATTGTAAAAAGTATAAATTTCTCTATTCAGAGGTGATTTAAAAATTGAGAGTTGATTGCAAAAAGATTCAATTATTCTGTTCTGAGATCCAAAAAATAAGAGTCAATTGCAAAAAGAATAAATTCTTCTGTTCTGAGATTTAAAAATTAAGAGTCGATTGCAAAAAGGATCGATTCTTCTGTTCTGAGATTCAAAAATTAAGAGTCAATTGCAAAAAGAACCAATTCTTCTATTTCGAGGTGATTCAAAAACAAAGAGTCGATTGTAAAAAGTATAAATTTCTCTATTCAGAGGTGATTTAAAAATTGAGAGTCAATTGCAAAAAGAACCAATTCTTCTATTTCGAGGTGATTCAAAAATTGAGTCGACTGTAAAAAAAATGAATTCTTCTGTTCTGTGATGACAAAAAAAATGGTAAAAAAGTTTTTGTTTTATATTTGAATCAACATTTAGATGTTTTAAATGTTTACATATTTTATTTCCTTTTATAAATACTTTTGATTAATTTTCATTACTGTTATAACTCTATTCATTTTACTGGCTGAAATAAAATCTTAATTTACATTTCAGTTACATATTCACTCATGTCCTTAATCATAGTTTATATCCTTTCAGTTAACAATAATAACTCTGTTTCAAGGCCTTGTTTGATATTTGATCATTAAATCCACCTTTTCCAAAAAATCAAATTATTGCTAAAAAGCTCAGAAAGTGCTCGAATCTCAGAGATGTGAATCATTTTAGCAGCTCACCATGAGGCTCAACTTGTCACAGCTCAAACCGCCTTAAAAATAGACCCAATTTGTGTTCCCGTTTTAGACGCAGCGCGACGATAACAGGCGTCCACACTTCAGATGAAAAAGGACAACAGATGTCAGTGTCAGAGATTTGCCTGTTTTCAGATCAGTCCTCTCAGCTTTGGCCAGATTTCAGCTCTTGTTTTATTCATGATTCCCTATCGCAATTGCCACTGGATGCAAATCTGACACCGTGCACGCTCTTTTCCCACCTATAAAGGGAAATAAATATTAGACATGTATGCTGTTGGCTTGCATGCTGGTTAAATTTGAATGAAATGCATAATTAATCAAAGGTTAATAATACTTCAGTGTGAAAAACAGCTTTGTGAATCTCCTACATGCTGTCCATTTTAAAACAGCCTTACCTATGTAGGCAGCAGGACTGAAATAATAACCCAAGAATAGCAGAAACACTGTGAATGACTCTTTTATTTCATTTTCTCTACATCATGCGTTTACAATGTGATGTACCATTGGTCCTGCAAAGCTTCACATCTTCATTATGTCTTTTTTTTTAGCACAACTCAGATTTGATGTATACCAAGCCAAAGATGGTACACACAAATGAACAACTTTAAAAAAATAATGACAATTAAATGTAACATAGGAAGAAACACATGCCGCAAACCTCCTCTACTGTGCATTAAAAGCCTTTTCACATGATTTGTGTTTGTTTTCTCAATGTGTATTAATGCTTAATATTTGAAGTGGCATTTTAAAATGCAGAAATGGATCAGTAAACATCCTGAAACTTTTATTCGGTTCAGCTAAGGTTGGAAGTCAATCCTAAAATGAATGTATTCAAAAGTTGAGAGCTGATTCAACAAAGACTGTACTCTTCAATTTTGAGGGGTTCAAAAAACGAGATTCGATTGCAAAAAGCATCAATTCTTCTATCTCAGGTGATTCAAAAATCAAGAGTCGATTGCAACAAGAATCAATTCTTCTATTCCAAAGTGATTCAAAAATTGAGAGTTGGTTGCAAAAAGAATCATTTCTTCTATTCCGAGGGGATTCAAACATCAGGGGCCTCATGTATCAACGCTGCGTACGCACAAAAACTTTGCGTACGCCAGGTTTCACGCTCAGAATCGCTCACGTTTGGATTTACTAACAATGAACTGAATGTGGGAATGTGCGCAGGTTCACGGCAGCTTCATGGCTGGCGTACGCACATTTTTTGTGCGTGTCTGTTTTATTTCCATTGGCGACTCCTAGAGGCAGTTGTGTTAAATTCTTCTCTACAAAGTGTCTGATCCTTGCAATGGCAGCTGTATGAGACGGGTTCATATAGTAGGTATGTAAGATTTCCATACCATACAGTTGACCAGCTAAACATTAAAGCACAATTTGCAGCGGTCGCCTGTTTTCCCAATGTAATCTGAGCGATCTACTGCACGCACATTGCTATAAAGACACTATCTGAAGATGAATTTGCATGCGTGAATCAGAAACATTTCCATTCAATAAATGTGCAAATAAAATATGATGCACAAACTTATTGATGATTCCTACTTGTGTTCCTCGTGATAAATAGTTGGCAAAATCTGATATGTAGCGGGAAAAAAAAGAAGAAAGAGTTCATCAGACGCTGGATTCGAGCCGAGTTTATGCTAGAACGTGTCAGTACATGATCACATGCTTCTTATGAGCTGCGCCACTGAGACTGCTAAGAGTACTGCAACACTTTACAGATATAAATCGCACTATTTCTTTTTTAAATGCACTCAGTGCGATGTTCAGACCCAACTGTGTTAACCGTACCAGCTAAACTCTCCCACTCTATTTTTTTCTTTTGTTGTTAATTCCGGAGAACAAACTTGCAAATAACACCGCTTTTCTCCGGTCTACCTCCGAAAGCAGCACCTCCAATTCACATTCTGTTCAAAGTTTCTCTTTTTGCTTGCTTTTGCCGTTGCTTTTTCGTTGGGTTTTTCCATTAGCATAGTCATTAGCATATTCATACGGGGGAGGAGGCAGGGAGGGGTTTTGCGCTCGTGCATGTTGCGCTCAGTTTCACGTTCATTCGGATGTACAAAAGAATATGCGTGAGATTCGGCGTACGCAGTGTTTCATACATCTGAAATTTTTTCTGCGTACGCACATTTACAGCTTTGTGCGTACGCAATGTTTTAGTAAGATTTCCACGCAAGTCTTCGTACATGAGGCCCCAGGAGTCGATTCCATAAAGAGTCAATTCTTTTATTCCAAGGTGACTCAAATATTGAGAGACGAGTCCACACAGAATCAATTCTTCTATTCTGAGGTGATTCAAAAACCAAGAGTCGATTGCAAATAGGATCAGTTCTTTTATTCCAAGTTGAATCAAATTACGAGTCAAGTCCATAAAAAATACCGAATTGATTTTTATTCTGAAGTGATTCAAAAATCAGGAGTTGATCGCAAAAAGAATCAATTCTTCTTTTACGAGGTGATTAAAAATTCAAGAGTAGAGTCCAAGAAGCACTAATTCTTCCATTCTCGAGGTCATTCAAAAATAGAAAGTCAATTGCAAATAGAATAAATTCTTTTATTTGAGGTGATTCAAAAATCGAGAATGTCGTCCAAAATGAATAAATTATTCTTTTCCGAGGTGATAAAAAAATTTAGTCATTTGTAAAAAGAATCAATTCTTCCATATCTAAGTTGATTTAAAAATCAATAGTTCATTGGAAAAATTAATCAATCCTTCTATTCTGAAGTGATTCAAAAAATTGAGAATCGATTGAAAAAAGAATCAACTCTTCTATTTCGAGGTGATTCAAAAATAGAAAGTCGAGTCCAAAATGAATAAATTCTTCTATTCTGTTGTGATAAAAAAAAAAAATTTAGAGTCAATTACAAAAAGAATAAATTCTTGTATTCTGAGGTGATTCAAAAATCGAGATTCAATTGCACAAAGAATCAATTCTTCTATTCCGAGGTGATTGAAAAATCGAGAGTGTAGTTTAAAATAAATAAATTCTGCTATTTTGGGATAAATTAAAAATCGAGAGTCGATTGCAAAAAGAATCAAATCTTATATTTCAAAGTGATTAAAAAATCGAGAGTTGATTTCATAAAGAATCAATTCTTCTATTCCGAAGTGATTCAAAAATAAAGTCGAGTCCAAAAAGTACAAATTGTTCCATTCTCGAGATGATCCAAAAATAGAAAGTCAATTGCAAAATAATTAATTTTTCTATTCTGAGGTGATTCAAAAATCGAGAGTCGATGGCAAAAAGCATCAATTCTTCCATTTTAAAGGTGATTCAAAAATAGTCGAGTCCAAAATGAATCAGTAATTCTATTTCCGAGGTGATAAAAAATAAATTGAGAGTCATTTGTAAAAAGAATCAATTCATCCATATCCAAGTTGAATCAAAAATCAAGAGTTTATTGGAAAAATTAATCAATTCTTCTATTCTGAAGTGATTCAAAAAAATTGAGTCACTTGAAAAAATATTCAACTCTTATATTTCAAAGTGATTCAAATATTGAGAGAAGAGTCCAAAAAGAATCGGTTCTTCTTTTCTGAGATGAATCAAATATCAAAAGTTGATTCCACAAGTAATTAATTCCTCATTCCAGCGAATTGAGATTTCAGAATCAATTCCAAAGTTCAGAATTAATTTCATATTAAGGAATCAACTCATTTAATTTCCAATTGATTATTAAATCAAATAATATTTTGACTCTCAAATTTGACTCGGCTGATGAAAGAACTAACAATAGGAATTGGGATCCAGTCCTAATCTGAGCATTATTAATATGATCATAATCATAAGTAAATAATGTTCAGTATCTAGCACATACTGATCGTTTCGCTTCATGTGCTTCCACATTCGTCTGAATCCCGCAACATAATTCAGATTTAAAGGGGTTAATGAGCTCATAAATATGCAAGTTCTTCAACCTTTATATGCATTTACTTTACACTGAATGACAATTAAATTGGTGCACACACCAAAATAGCACATCTCAAGTCTTTGACCCATATAATGGAATTAATTAATTCCTTTTCCAAAGTATCCAAGCAGTCGCATAAGCCATTTTCAAGATTCAATACTCTTCTTTTTGCCACCAAGCAACCATAGTCCTTTAGCAATGCAATCGGCAACACTTTTCATGCGGAGGTCAAAGAGTTGCACAACAGCACAGAGAGAGATGCATTGAAGAAGCGACACGAATCATGCGAAAAGGCCTTGAGAAAACAGGAAGAACATCATCATCATCATTTCATCGGTCTCAAAGACTGCCTGAACATGTGCAGTAAAGACGAGCAAGAAGACCAAAACCAAACGTTTCAAAGCAAAAAAGTTATCGCTAGCTGGAAGAATGAGAGACTTATAGACGAGTATTTCAGGCACTTAGAAAATCTCTCCCCCGTGTCCTTGGCTACAGCGTGCTTCACTGTGGAGTCTGCATTGAGAAACGGCTTTCTTTCCCAGCACAATACAGCGTGTAGTTAGACAAGGCAAAAGACTAGATAAGTACATTCAAAACACCACTCTTTAAAGGGATTTCAGGTACCTTCCTACGCAAAAAAAACACAAGCTCTTTATCTACACTGAAGTCGGGCTGAGCGTTCCCCTAATGTTCTTCTAAGGTTCTATTAATGTTTCATGACGAACCGACCACGATCAAACGTCATTATTATTATTATTATTATAACGGCACTGACCTTGGAGATTAAAAAGTTTCATTAGAAAAGCACTTCACTGGATACACAACGATGAAGTTACAATAAAGAAACGACGCTCATTCCACTTACAAAACTACCATAGGGGTTTCCAATTGACGGATATGATGGATTCTGATTGGCAGTTCATTTCCCCAATGATCGATCTTGAATATAGGTCAAAGACAAAAAGAGGTCAAAAATGATACAAGCCAGATTTACTAAACGGCACAATCCACTAAATGCGAATGCACAAATCAAACAAGACGCTTTAATATTGTCTTAATGCAGCAAGTTAGGTTACCTGATGTACACTTGCTGAACAGAAAAACAACATGAGCTTCATACGCCAACCTGATTTCAGCAAGTAGGACATGATCCTGGATTAACATCTGTGTTGATCCTGGAACAACATTCCGATCAGCCAATCAAAATTAAGGGATACGTTTACCGTTTTATGTTAAGTTTATTGTTAGAACTAATATTCCCCTCTGATTTTGAGAATATATTACATATTGGTTGGGTTTAGGTGTTAATCCTAAAGATAGATGTTAATCCAGGATGACATCGTATTTGGCAAAATCATGACGTGTGGGGTTCATATGTTGTGCAATCACCTTAAAATCACATGTGAAATGCATATAAAACTACTGAGAGAATAACACAGGCACAAAATGGCCATAAAATAATGCAAATACCGGTAAACTGAATGCCACTGTATAAATACTGTATGGCATTGGAATGTAATACTCTTGTTTGTCTGCGACAAATGCTTCATTTGAACATATTTAATAGTCACACAAATCAACATTAATGATTCTGTACGCAAGCTGTTAGTAAATCTGGCCCTAAAAGAGTAATACTACCATGGCTGAGAGAACTTAACATGCTGGAATTTTTAGAAAACACGCGCCACTACGAAAAAGTAAGCAAATTAAGAAAAGTTCTTTATCCATTTGACAGCACACATGCTGCAAATCCTCACAACACATATACATTTTTAAAAACGCGCTTCATTTTCTCACAACGGAAACAATAAAAAAAAAAACGTGCTGCATTTTCACACAATGCAAACAATTTACGAAAACACGCTGCATTTCCAGACAATGCAAACAATTTATTAAACTGCGCTGCATTTTCACACAACGCAAACAATTTATTAAACTGCGCTGCATTTTCACATAATGCAAACAATTTACGAAAACACGATGCGTTTCCAGAAAACGCAACCAATTTAATAAAACGCTCTGCATTTCTACACAACACAAACAATTAATAAAACACTGCATTTTCACAAAACGAATACAATTTCATAAAACACACATTTTCTCAAAACGCAAACAATTTAATAAAATATGCTGCATTTTCGCACAACGGAAACAATTTACGAAAATGCGCTGCATTTTCACACAACGCAAACAATTTAATAAAACAAGCTGCGTTTTCTCACAATATTTGCAAAAACACCAGAACGTAAATTTTACAAGTGGACCCAAAGACGTGATGGACATCCCTGTGCAGTGACTAATGCTCTGTAAAGTTTTTGGTGATCTTTGAAAAGTGAATTTTTCAAAGATCACCAAAGCATTTGTGTGAAAATGCTGCGCGTTTTTGTAAATTGTTTGCGTTTGTGTGAAAATGCTGCGCGTTTTTTAAATTGTTTGCGTTTGTGTGAAAATGCTGCGCGTTTTTTAAATTGTTTGCGTTTGTGTGAAAATGCAGTGCGTTTTTGTAAATTGTTTGTGTTTGTGTGAAAATGCAGTGCGTTTTTGTACATTGTTTGCGTTTGTGTGAAAATACAGCGAGTTTTTGTAAATTATTTGCGTTGTGTGAAAATGCAGTGCGTTTTTGAAAATTGTTTGCGTTTGTGTGAAAATGCAGCGAGTTTTTGAAAATTATTTGCGTTGTGTGAAAATGCAGTGCGTTTTTGTACATTGTTTGTGTTTGTGTGAAAATGCAGTGCGTTTTTGTAAATTGTTTGCGTTGTATGAAAATGCAGTGCGTTTTTAAAAAATGGATTTGCGTTGAGAGGATTTGCAGCAGGTGTGCTGTCAAACAGATGAAGATCTTTTCTTAATATGTTGTTGTTTTTTATAATCGCATGTGTTTTCTTAAACTGCAGCACGTTAAGCTCTCTCGGCCACCGTATAATACAGCTTTATCTTGATTTACAGAAGTTGGCCACTAAAATGTCATCCATCGTAACAATATTTTAGTTAAATGTTTACACTTTGTCACTATTCTTCAAACCACATGGTTTTTTCCTCATTTGTCGGCAATAAGCTTTCACCGATTTAAAATATTGAGCATTATCACATTAATAAGTTATAACAAGTACAGTCCGCTGTTTGATTGTTACATTAATCTATCGGTCACATTGAATCTCAATAGAAAATTTCACCCTAGTTTTGACTTTTCGCCCCACAAATGCTATTTGGAACACAGACGCTTCAATTGTATTTATGCAAATAGAACATCTCATCTTTGACCCATATATGATCCATATATGTGCAACATAATACCAACGTTCAGACATGGTAATAATGGAAAAATCACAGTATCATTGGATCATGAAAGCCACCTGAAACGTTCTATATCACAGCACCAGCACAATCCGTTCTCATAAGAGCCCTGATTTCCAGCTCCCAACCTTCTGTTTTCCATTTCCTCTGGTCTCCTGTCGTCTTTCTATCCTCTAGCTCTTCCCTGGGGCTTTGCATTGCTGGACTCAGCAGTCATTCGTATGAATGATGCCAGTTATAGAGTGACAGCTGTAATTTTCCGCTCGCAACCGGCCCAAATTACTGTACACACACAATAATGAGCATCGGGGGAACTCAAGTCCCTATATGCGCCAAAGGTTGAGCCAGATTTTGGTTTCAGAGACTGAACCGTACGTTTACAAACACACGCTGGCCGTCTTGTAGATTACATGATGACTAACACAGAGCCTCTTTTTACGCACGGTGAGTTACGACATCGACGAAGAGCCTCACAAGAAACGTTACCGACAATAGACTCGGATGGAGGTATCGACTACGTTCCTCAACTACTTTTCCGAGAATTACGTGAGAAGCACCACACCAGCACTGCTGTGCTATACGATTCACCATTTAATGTGCACGAAGTTTAACGCAACAAAGGAACGAAAACCTAAAAATGCACAGGATCACAATAATAGTTTTAGAACGTTGGAAGAAATGTCTCACATCTTCACTGATAAAGGGTGCGCTACGCCTTTAAAAGGTCGTAAAATGATTCACAATTGTAGCTAATGTCTTATCGTTAGTCTTACAAAACTTGGTAGCATCAAAACATCGTAGGTTTTTTTTTTTTACAAATCGACGTTTGCACCTGAGATTTGATTTCTCAAAATACCTGTACTGGTCATTAGCTTTGCTAAACGATTGACGGTCTGCTCCGACTGACTAGTTAAAATAGAAAATTTCTCGTGTCAATGTGCCTGAAGGCAAGTTCTCGCTCTAAACGTGGGATTAGACCAAGTTTAAAAGGACAACTTTGCGATTGTTTTAATGCCACCTATACTTCGCATTTCTCTCTCTCTCTCTCTCTTGTAAAAACACAGGGTTGGAAGTATATCACAAATTCGTCTAAATACAGAAACAGGAAAGCACATCGGAAAAAGAGAAGACAGGTGTAGTACGCTAGACGACATTTATGATTTGTGTCGGAATTAGCAACATTCTTGTTTAAGGCCTATTCGTTATAAGAAAGGATAATGACAACCACATTCACGTCCACACCAATGCACAGTACTGGATTCTGATTGGCTGCCAACCTGCTGATGAAACAATTGTTGTAGAATTGGGGTGTTTATTAAAACGTCACAGTTAGCTATGGCTAATGGTAACTTTTTAAGTATGCAAGCATCAATTTTACAGCTAGGCGATTATTCGAAGATGGTTTTCATGCACATTTTGTCAGTACAGCCGGTTGTTGTAAACTTCTAGCATGTACTTTCAGATGGAGCAGCTGACAAGCTACTCAAAAAAGGGTTAAACAATTAAATAAGCTTTAATTGGTCGATAATTGTTGTTTGCGTCGTTTGCGTAGCTTCTCAGTGAACTACGGCTCTGTGTAGCAAATGCTACATGTGAAATTACCACATATTATAACGTTTTAGGTGGCGCAGTGGGTAGTGCTGTCACCTCACAGCAAGAATGTCGCTGGTTTGAGTCACAGCTGGGTCAGTTGACATTTCTGTGTGGAGTTTGCATGTTCTCCCCGTGATCACGTAGGTTTCCTCGGGGGCTCCAGTTTCCCCCACAAGTCCAAAGACCTGTGCTATAGGGGAATTGGGTAAGCTAAATACCCAGTGTATGTGTGTGAATGAGAGTGTATGGGTGTTTCCCAGTGATGGGTTGCAGCTGCTGCGTAGAACATATGCTGAATAAGTTGGCGATTTATTTCGCTGTGGTGACCTGATTAATAAAGGGACTCAGCCAAAATTAATGATTAACGTTTTACTCCGAACTCACTTCGTAACTTTAGTCGAGTGTTTGTAATAATTCCTTATGTCAGACGATTTCATAGTTGTGTGTTTATCAGTCATGCTGAATCAATGAAAACACTTCAATCTATTGTTCACTCTTATTTGTTCATTATTTGGGTGTTTGAAACTTCCTTGAGAGCGCCCTCTGGCCTTTAGCGGAGAATTACAGCTAATTAAGCAACCGTGCTTCCCTGACAAGATGTGCATGACAATAGTAGCCTTGCTCAATTGCGTTTGCGATTTTGTTACAATTATTCGCCCAGCCCTAATCAATACCCACAGATATTGGTTTATCCTTCATATGCTTGTTGTTTTTTTCTTTGCCGTCCCACAGGTTTAATCTCTTTAAAGATAGATTCTGATTGGCTGCCATTGTTTACATCACAATCAGCTTCCAGAAGTGATTCCAAACATGGATAGACCCTTTTCAAAAGACTGTTATGACACGTTAAACGCTCATCAGCATCCTTAATCCTTGAAAGATTTAAATATTCTCATTTAAAAAAAACATTTGAACATTTGTCATGTATTTATGTATGTAGTATAACGTCTTCACATCAAATTACAAAAAACGAATTACCGCTGGTGTGAGGCGTTTGTAATGCAGAGTGTACGGAGGTGGGACTGTCAATTTGACTTTATTCTCGCTTCTGGCTACTATTTTTAGTCTCAATTTGATTTCTTTATTTGAATGTCTTGATAACACCATTGTGGAGTTTTACTTTCATTAATTCAGCAAATAGGATTGTAAAAAAGAAAAATGTTATTTCACCGCTGATACTACATAGTGTGCATCCCTAGATCACTGGAGTGTGTCAAAATTGCATCGATCAGCTGGTCTGTCTATGAGCTGACAAACGAGCGATCCGCTGATGGATCCACTGATATACGCGACTTTAAAATGCTACAGTAAACAAGGGATGCATAATATCTAGTTTCAGCATCGATATCTTAATGTGCGCATTGTTGATGGTCAGAAACGCAATAGGGATGAGCTAGGGCTAGGCGATATGGCAAAAATGCAATCTCAATAATTACTTTCCATATTGAACGATAACAATATATATTTAGATAGGGCTGGGTGATAAGACAAAAATGCAGTCTCGAATATTTTACATATTGAACAATAACGATATATATATTTTGAAAGGGCTGGGCGATATGGCAAAAATGCAATCTCGATGAATATTTTCTATACTAAACAATAACGATATATATTTCGTTAGGGCTGGCAGATATGGCAAAAATGCAATCTCGATAATTATTTTCCATATCGAATATTAACGTTAAATATTTCGTTAGGGCTGGGCGATATGGCAAAAATGCAATCTCGATAATTACTTTCCATATTGAATATTAACGTTAAATATTTCGTTAGGGCTGGCAGATATGGCAAAAATGCAATCTCGATAATTATTTTCCATATTGAATATTAACGTTAAATATTTCGTTAGGGCTGGGCGATATGGCAAAAATGCAATCTCGATATTGTTTTCCATATCGAATATTAACGTTAAATATTTCGTTAGGGCTGAGCGATATGGCAAAAATGCAATCTCGATAATTGTTTTCCATATCGAATATTAACGTTAAATATTTCGTTAGGGCTGGGCGATATGGCAAAAATGCAATCTCGATATTGTTTTCCATATCGAATATTAACGTTAAATATTTCGTTAGGGCTGGGCGATATGGCAAAAATGCAATCTCGATAATTATTTTCCATATTGAACGATAATGATATATATTTTGATAGGGCTGAGCGAAATGCCAAAAATGCAAAAAACGTGCTTTAAGTTTACCAGCTATGACGACTTCTGAAAACCCAGTAATGTGAAAAGGGTCCATTCTCTGTGAATGCATTGTAGACTTAAATTCAACTGGTCATCACAATTGTCCTTCTTAATCTGAACAGGCCTTTAATCACACACAAAAGTCACACCACTGTACTGATGTCCTCCGGTTCGTCCGGTTTCTTGGGTTTGCTGGGAAGCGATTTCAGATACTCAAGATGTCGTCTGGCATCTTCCTGGTTCTGCCGTACATAGTACACAACATAAGAGATAACCATCGCAAACCAGCCAAACATGGTCACCAACATGGCGTAGTCGGTGGTCCGTTTGGCCAGGTTGCACAAATCGGCGTCCACAGCCATGAACGGCTGGCCCTCCTGGTCTCTCAGCTCCGAGCTCCGGCACAGCACACGTTCGTGATTGTGCGCCATACCTCCCAACGCCTGCTGCAGCGCACAGTCGCAATGCCAAGGGTTATTGTCCACCACCACACGCGCCTTCAAACGCGCAAATGCATCCTTGTGCACGCTAGTGATCCTATTATATGACAAGTCCAATACCTCCAGAGAGCCCTCCAAACCAATGAACGCCCCCTCGCCTAGTGTTTCCACAGCATTATGGGATAGATTGAGTCTCCGTAGCATCCTCAAGCCATGAAATATGCGGTCGGGCACCAATGATATGTGGTTTCTGTCCAGCTGGAGTAATTGGGTGTCCGGTGGGACGTCGGGAGGGATCTCCTTCAAGCGAGAAAGGCTACAGGTGACGTTGAGGCCATGTGGGGGGCTTTCTGATCGCTGGCATGTGCAGCCTTTAGGACAGGTGCTGGCAGATGGAAAGCACAGGACCATAAGCACCAGGCTCTGGAGCAGCAGACACATGGGGATGGAGCGCGAAAGCCACAGGTCCAGCGGCGTCATGCTGACAGCCGGCCAACATACTCGACGCCGAGGCCGTTCACGGGAGCCCCATTGCGGGATGGCGCCGTCAGCAAGAGCTATGGGTCTCGGCAGCTCTCATCGTCTGTGTGAGCCTGCAGAGGGAGAGGACACAGTCAACTAGGGATGCAAAATGTACAGTTTCTATGCATAGCATCTGTAATGGTCATTATTGCAGTAGGGATGGAGGATATGGACTTAAAATGATATCACGGTATTCACTGCGATAACGATATTATATTATGGCACAAAAAAAGTCCTGCATCTTTAGGAAAAGTATTCTTTTTTATAGACAGACCTGCTGATCTATTTCTGTTTAATGGAGGGAAGATTGTTTCAGCACATTTCTAAGCATAATAGTTTTAAAAACCTATTTCAAATAACGGATTTATTTTATCTTTGCCATGATGACAGTAAATAATATTTTACTTGATAATTTTCAAGATACTTCTATACAGTTTAAAGTGACATTTAAAGGCTTAACTAGGTTAATAAGGTGAACTAGGCAGGTTAGGGTAATTAGGCAAGTTATTGTATAACGATGGTTGGTTCTGTAGATTATCAAAAAAAAATTTTGCTTAATTTTGTCCCAAAAATGGTTTTAAAAAAATTAATAACTGCTTTTACTCTAGCCGAAATAAAACAAATAAGACTTTCTCCAGAAGAAAAAATATTATCAGACATACTGTGAAAATTTCCTTGCTCTGTTAAAAATAATTTGGGAAATATTTAAAAAAATAAAATAAAATCAAAAGGGGGCTAATAATTCTGACTTCAACTGTATATTTTAATATTTAAAAATTTTTTTATATATATTTTTCATATATATAATGCAGACATCATATTTATAATTCATATATATATATATATATATATATATATATATATATATATATATATATATATATATATATATATATATATATATATATATATATATTGCAAAAAATATATTGCAGAAAATCCAAATAGCGTAATGTCAGATTTTTTCCAATATGGTGCAGCCCTCCAGTGAACGCTAATTTATGAGTCGGGATGACACCTCTCCTCCATCACCCGAAGAGAATGTGCTACTGAAACACAGGGAACAGACAGAGCGTGACTTTTTGAGAGGTCTGTCAGAAAAACTGACATCAGTGTGACATTGAGCACTATGTAGCTAACTGAAGACTGCAATTCTGGCCCTTTAATCAGCTGATATCCAAACATTCTTAGAGTATCGATTAACAGAAGTATTAAAATTCCAAAATCACCCTTCAGCCTTGTCGACAGGTAATGGACATTGCTTTTCAATGTAAAATGTTTTCTAAATCAATGTTTTACATTGAACATTCACTTTTTTTTTACAATAAATGTTTACAACATTACATATTCCATATTAAGACAACTAATATGCAAAAGAACAGCCAAGAGCGCCATGTGCAGTTAAAAACTAGCCTAGAGCACCGTCTGCTGTTAAAAACTAGCATAGAGTGACATCTGCTGTAAAAAATAGCCTAGAGTGCCGTCTGCAGTTAAAAACTAGCCTAGAGCATCATCTGCTGTTAGCATAGAGCAACAGCCACATTTTAAAACTAGCGCAGATCGATTTCTGCTGTTAAAAAGCTAGGCTAGAGTGGCGTCTGCTGTTAAAAACTAGCCCAAAGTGCCATCTGCTGTTACCCTAAAGCACCATCTACTGTCAAAAACTAGCCCAGAGCACCATCTGCTAATAAAAACTAGCCTAGAGCACCATCTGCTGTTGAAAACTAGCCTAGAGCACCATCTGCTATTAAAAATTTGCCTGGAGCGCCATCCGCTGTATAAAACAAGCATAGAGCGCTGTCTGCTGTTAAAAACTAGCCTAGAGTGCCATCTGCTGTTAGCCAAGGGCGCCATGTGCAGTTGAAAACTAACCAAGAGTGCCGTCTGCTGTTAAAAACTAGCCTAGAGTGGCGTCTGCTGTTAAAAACTAGCTTAGAGTGCCATCTGCTGTTAGCCTAGAGCACCGTCTGCTGCTTAAAACTACCCAAGAGCGACAATTGCTGTTTAAAGCTAGCCTAGAGCACTGTCTGCAGCTAAAAACTAGCCCTGGAGCAACATTTGCTGTTTTAAACTAGCCCAGTGATATTTCTGCTGTTTAAAACTGGCCTGGAGCGCCCTCTGCTGTTAAAAACTAGCCTAGAGCGCCATCTGGTGCTAAAACTAGCCTAGAGCACCATCTGTTGTTAAAAACTAGCCTAGAGTACCATGTGTTGTTAGCCTAGAGCATTGTCTGCTGCTAACAACTAACCTAGAGTGCCATCTGCTGTTAAAAACTAGCCTAGAGCATCATCTGCTGTTGAAAACTAGCCTAGAGCACCATATGCTGTTAAAAATTTGTCTAGAGCACCATCCACTGAATAAAACAAGCATAGAGCGCTGTCTGCTGTTAAAAACTAGCCTAGAGTGCCATCTGCTGTTAGCCTATAGCACCGTCTGCTGCTAAAAACTACCCTAGAGCAACATTTGCTGTTTCAAGCTAGCCTAGAGCACTGTCTGCAGCTAAAAACTAGCCTAGAGCGCCATCTGCTTTTAAAAACTAGCCAAGAGCAACATTTGCTGTTTAAAACTAGCCCAGTGAATTTTCTGCTGTTAGAAACTAGCCTAGAGTGCCATCTGGTGCTAAAACCAGCCTAGAGCGCCATCTGTTGTTAAAAACTAGCCTAGAGTACCATGTGTTGTTAGCCTAGAGCATTGTCTGCTGCTAAAAACTAGCCTAGAGAGCCATCTGCTGTTAAAAACTAGCCAAGAGCGCAATCTGCTGTTAAAAACTAGCCTAGAGCATCGTCTGCAGCCAAAAACTAGCCTAGAGTGCCATCTGCTGTTAAAAACTAGCCTAGAGCGCCATCTGCTGTTAAAAACTAGCCTAGAGCATCATCTGCTGTTAAAAACTAGCCTAGAGCATCATCTGCTGTTAAAAACTAGCCTAGAGCCTCATCTGCTGTTAGCCTAGAGCATCGTCTGCTGCTAAAAACTAACCTGGAGCGCCATCTGCTGTTAAACACAAGCCTAAAGTGTCATCTGCAGTTTAAAACTAACATAGAGCACTAACGTGGAACACAAGGGAAACGTGAAGTGCTGTTTTGGAATATTCAAATGTGAAAGCCACTCTATCAAATATGGAGAAACGCAGCTGCATGAGTTACACAGGAACATGTTTCCGAAGCCACATATTTCCAGTGCTCCACAGCATATTAAACAGCGTCTATTTGAAGTCTTTTGTGATATTAGAAACATCCGTACAGTCACTTTTGATTAATGCGACGTGTCCTTGCAGAATAACTCTGAGAGAATGAAAGCGGCACACACACACACACACACACACACACACACACACACACACACACACAAAATTATTTGTGCACAAAACCTCTAATTGAACGTTTTCACACCGGAATCGTGATTCACGGTTTATTGTGTGTGTGTGATCTGCTCAACCTATCGCTGTCTGTCCTGATAAACACTGGCTATATAGAAAGGCTGAACATTTCCTTCCCTACACAGCTTTTATATAGTTAGCTAATGGAAAATACACAGCAGTTAGCACTAAAATAAACCCCTCAGAGTGAACAAACCCTCACTACTGATCAGGATTTCTTTCTTAAACCAAAACATTTACAGACTAATTAGTGATCAACTCCAATTACAGACACACCACTGATTCAGCGAAGCACAATTCGTCACGTGAAGATGTTTCAGAAACACACACTTAAAGGGTCACGAAACACCAGAACACATGTGTTAAGCTGTTGACAGTGGTATATGTGTCCCACACTGCTAAAAACACTATTAGGACACCTATATTTCACTAAAAAGTGTAAATTGGTTGTTTTTGCGTTATTTCAAGCAAATTCGTACTTCCAGTTTAAAACTAATTTTTGAAGCTGCGTCACGATCATGACATAATAGCGTGTATTCCAGCGTGCAGACTGGACGTCTGTGCCAGAGTGAGTCTTATTACGTCTTACAGTGTGCTGCATTAATGCATGAGTAAAGCTTGGTTCAAACCAATCAGCGCGCTCTATTGTGCACCTTCATTAATATTCATTACTGTCACAGTGTTTAGACGACAGAGACGCCACGTTGTGTTGGCAAAACAAGCGTGAAGTGTTGCTTTTATAGTTTGCTGCAGTTCAGTTTTGTTTTCATTTTCTCTCTGTGAGAGCGCAGCTGGAGTCACGTGTGGATTAACAGTGTACGCGACGCTCCACAACAATAACTTACGTGTCTAAGGGGGATTAATGTTTACCTGAGAGCTGTTCTCATCTGCAAACGCTGAGATCCGGATTCGCTGCTCGTCTCCTCTTAATACAGACGCGGCTCTAGTTGCTGGTGATTGTCCTGTCTCTACAGATTTGGTAAGTGAGCGACCAGTGCTCTTTGTTTATTCAGTTTGTTCGTGTCGAACTAAGTTAACTATTGCACCGAGTGTAAACATGTTAGCACCACAACCAAACTTTAACCTCGTGTAGGATTTTCACCGCATTTTGTGACCGGAATAACACACGCGGCTTTCTGACGCTACCTGCCGTGTGTTGCCAAGTTTCCGGGAAATGCTGAGTTTTTTTTTCTCTCATTCACCGTGCGGTATCAAACATTGCATGAAAAATACACGCTTAGAGCAGTTCCTCGAATCAAATATCTTGTTTGTCGGGAGGGACATGAATGAATTCCCTGAATGAAAGAGCCAAACTGCAGTTAAAGTCCACCATTTAAT
This sequence comes from Danio rerio, assembly GCF_049306965.1. NCBI lineage: Eukaryota > Metazoa > Chordata > Actinopteri > Cypriniformes > Danionidae > Danio > Danio rerio. Next base: position 1,974,196 of record NC_133194.1, on the reverse strand, counting down.
AATTTGCCAAATAATTTGACTACAGATGTCCATGTAAACACAGTCCCTTTCTCCCCTGTGTGTGTGTGTGTGTGTGTTTTGACTCTGAAAGTCAGCGCACCCAAATAGACACTCCCACACCATGCCTCTTTTCTTCCTCCGACACTCCCCCCTAAACAGAGCTGGACACGCCCACTTTTCTGACTTTTTCCAAAGTAGATGTGTGAAAACACCCTGCTGAAACGAGGGGGCTTCATGGCCCTTCAAGGTCAGCAAACATGAACCGCTTGTATTTCAGGCAAGCTATAATTAACATGCATTAACACATGCCACTCCTGTGTGTGTATGTGTGTGTACAGTATGTGACGCCAATCAGGATTGATGTAAACAACTGAGAAAAGCGTCTGGACGTCTGTGTCCCCGGCACATTTCTGAGCTGAGTTTAGCACAGGCGGAAATATCACTGATTTAGCACAAGGGTGGTCATTTACTGTGTGCACATCTGGACCTTTTGTGTTCATCCTGCATGTGAGGCAGTTTCTAAATTTAGCAGTGAAAGATGCATGCAAGTAAATCAATAGTGATGTAAAAATAAGCATCCCAGGAGTCCTGACAAATGACGTGCTCGGTGATTAGAGCCGAGTGTGTGTGTGGTTGTGTGGTAAGGATTGAGAGAGTGTGTGTGTGTGTGCCTGTGAGAAAAAGATAGAGAGTGTGTGAGGAAAAGATAGTGTGTGTGTGTGTGTGTGTGTGAAAGAGAGTGCGAGTGTGTGTATGTGTGTGTTAGTTCAGTCAGAATTACCGGTTTTATCAATTTCTCAGTGAATATAGACAATATATTTTAGTGCGTTTAAACAAAACAGATTTATTTAACAATTATATCCTTTAATATGAGTGTTTAGTCACCAAACATCTTTAGAATTGTATGTGTGTGTGTGTTGCCTGAGGCTCTGGTTGGTCAGTTTGGACTGACAGAGTGAATCCCAGCTCTCTGACTGAGGTGCTGTGTGGGTTCTACTGTATAGAGATATACATGATGGCAGAACTTTTGCCTTTTAATGCAAACCATCATGACTGACAGGCCATCACAGGAAATACTGAAAAAATGTGTGACTGTCACAGACAAACTACTTCCACAATTCCAGGCAGGAGGAATTCAGGATGAAGCCTGCATGCAAAAAACCCCAGAAGGCAAACGCAAATATTCTGACTGATTCTGACTGATCAAATATTCATGCGATTGAATGTGAGAGTGTATGGGTGTTTCCCAGTACTGGGTTGCGGCTGGAAGGATATCCACTGTGTAAAACATATGCTAGAATAGTTGTATTTATATAATATAATATAATATAATATAATATAATATAATATAATATAATATAATATAATATAATATAATATAAAATATAATAATATATATTATAATATAGTTAAATATAATATAATAAAATATAATTTAATAAAATATAATATAATATAATATAATATAACATAATATAATATAATATAATAAAATATGATATAATATAATATAATATAATATAATATAATATAATATAATAAAATATAATATAATTTAATAAAATATAATATAATATAATATAATATAATATAATATAATATAATTTAATAAAATAAAATAAAATAAAATATAATATAATATAATATAATAAAATATAATATAATTAAATAAAATATAGTATAATTTGATATAATATAATATAATATAATATAATATAATATAATATAATATAATATAATATAATATAATATAATATAATAAAATATAATATAATATAATATAATATAAAATATAATAATATATATTATAATATAGTTAAATATAATATAATAAAATATAATATAATTTAATAAAATATAATATAATATAATATAATATAATATAATATAATATAATATAATATAATATAATATAATATAATATAATATAATATAATAAAATATGATATAATATAATATAATAAAATAAAATATAATATAATTTAATATAATATAATATAATATAATATAATATAATAAAATATAATTTAATAAAATATAATAAAATATAATATAATATAATAAAATATAATATAATTAAATAAAATATAATATAATTTGATATAATATAATACAATATAATATAATATAATATAATATAATATAATAAAATATAATATAATATAATATAAAATATAATAATATATATTATAATATATTTAAATATAATATAATATAATATAATATAATATAATATAATATAATATAATATAATATAATATAATATAATATCATATAATATAATATAATATAATAAAAAATTATATAATAAATTTGACATTAGGATGCTCTTGAGGACACTGTCAGGGTTTATTCCGCCATAATCATGTGTGGTCCATTATATGTAGCTTCTAAAGCCTCCGGGCTCTGTTTCTGTTGTTTAAAGATAAATCTGCAGTTGGTAGCAGAGGAGCATTTGAGTTTAGCTCTGCTCTTCAGCTCAGATCATTGCTGATAGCTGGAGGTTTACGGCCTCTGTTCACTGCATGACCTTCCACAAGATTTTATTTGCTTCTTGTTTATGGATACGAAATAACAAACAATGCAAAATGCATATTTTGAAAAACCTAGCAGCTAGATCTGGTGCTGCAGTTTACACTTACAATAAAGCCATTTATTGTTTATTACCAAACATTCATTTTAATTCAGCTTAGTCCCTTTATTCATCCGGGGTCGCCACAGAGGAATGAACCGCCAACTTATCAATGCATATGTTTTACGCAGCGGATGCCCTACCAGCCACAACCCAGTACTGGGAAACACTAATACACTCTCGCATTCACACACTCATACACTACGGTCAATTTAGTTAATCAATTCCCTTTTAGCGCATGTGTTTGGACTGTGGGGTAAACCGGAGCACCCGGAGAAAACCCATGCCAAAATGGAGAGAACATGCAAATTACTATACATATATATATATATATATATATATATATATATATATATATATATATATATATATATATATATATATATATATATATATAGTAATTAACACTTTAAAAAACTAAATATGATAGTAATATATAGCTTTAATAGTATTAGTGAATTATGTATATTAAATAAAATGATATAATTTTATCTAATATACATGTTTAATTCACTATTACTATTAAAACTATATGTTTTATTACTACCATATTAAGTTTTTTAAACTGTGATTACTTTCAAAACATAATATATTAAAAGTACATACTTTATTAATTATCCATATATTTTAAAATAATAATAACTATGTGATTTAATAAGATTTATATATATATATAGTTATAGTAAATGGAATTCATCAATATAGCCAGCCCAAAATTATTCATATCCCCAGGAATATGAATAATTTTGGGCTTATTTGATTAATTGATTATTTAAAAATACACATATAGAAAACAAACGGCAAAATATATAATTTAAATTTTTTATTTATAGCAAATTAATAAGTAAAAAAGTATTATTTTCTGTAGTTAATGAATATTTATAGTAATATCTATCTATCTATCTATCTATCTATCTATCTATCTGTCTGTCTGTCTGTCTGTCTGTCTGTCTGTCCGTCCGTCCGTCCGTCCGTCCGTCCGTCCGTCCATCCATCCATCCATCCATCTATCTGAGCTGTGCACAGGGGGGTGACCGTTTGGCTAGAGCCACTGCCCCTCTGCCCTCATTGGTTGAGGTGCCCCTTTCAGCAAGCACTTGCTCGATTGCCACCCCCACCCCCTTCGCTCTTTACTTTGCAATCTCCCCATATATATATATATATATATATATATATATATATATATATATATATATATATATATGTATATATATATATATATATATATATATATATATATACTATTGCAGACTCGCACATTGCAATATCATTATCGCAACGATATCGCAATGTGGAAGTCTGCAATAGTCACATCGCAGGGATCTGCAATGCAAATGGGAATTTGGGATCATAGTTGACCAGACAATACAGTAACATAGTGGAGTCATTTAAAATTTTACCCATATAGAGTTTTTTTTATAATATAAACATTATTATTATTATATGGTAATTATTTAGTTTTTGTTTCTGAATACTCAACCATAAATCATTGTTTTTTTTTTTTTTTTTGTAGCTGTTGTATTCAACTTTGCTTGTCATTTTTTAAATCATATTACAGAATCATCCCAATCAATCTAAAATTATATAAACCACAGAAAATGAAACTATTGTAGTGTCCAGTATCGTGCAGCCCTAATATATATTTATATATATATATATATATATATATATATATATATATATATATATAATGCGTACATAAGGCATATAGCATAAAGCTAATTTGCAGCTCTTGTCCCTGGTCAGGCTTTACATGAAAAAAAAAAAAACAGTTAAAAATAAAACACAACACAACAAACATGTACAATATATACAGAGCCACAAACATGAAATGCAAGTCAATCTGCATAAAGAGAAATGTGTGTGTGTGTGTATATATATAAAATATTAAAATTGCAAAGCCTATGAAATAAAACAAGGCTAAGATCAAATAAAGAACAAACAATTAATCATGCATTGATGAATCATTCACTATATAAAGGCAATAATGTAAATTCAGAAAACAAATATCTCTGATTTAATGCCAGCGTTAAATATTTAAAACTTCTTTTCAACATTCTTCAAAAACAAATCCTAATATTTGATGCACAATGCATCGACTTGTGTTGTATTTTCTCAGGTGCTGGTTAAGAGAAGTGATCCTGCAAAATGATCATGTGCTCTTGACATTACAGCACTCATCATCATGAGCAGAAGAGCCTCAGCTTTTAATATTAAAACACATTGATTCAGATGATCAGGCTTGGATGTGGGTCAAAGAGTTATAGGCTTTTACCACATTACTGCCTCCATAACACATTAAAATGTATAATGCGAAGATTATAGAGCTGTGGAATGAAATCATAATGGTTTTCTTCGTTGCTCTTGCAATGATTCATTCATATAATAAAGCTTTGAATGTGAAAAACACAACTCATGGACTTGTCAATAAATAAGCAACATCTAATGCAGGAATGAGATATTTTGACATGCATTTTACTTTAAATACATGCAGCAAAAAGGTCAAATACGAGGCTGTTTTAAAGGTGACCTATTATGCATCTTTTGATAAGACCTAAAATGAGTCTCTGATGTCCCTGGAGAATGTATGTGTGAAGTTTCAGCACAAAATAGCACACAAATAATGTTTTACAATGCTCTAAATCTGACCCTTTTAGGCTTTTACTCTATTTGTGGTGTTTTAGTGACTGTCGCTTTAAATTCAAATGAGATTGTGCTCTTTTCAAAAGAGGGCGGAGCTACAGCAGGGTGTTTCAGAAGACCCACCCCTCAATGACAAAGGTTCAGAATTTGTCCCATACATGAGCTCGTTTGTCCTATTTAGACTGATATGCTCTCATAAATAGTGAAAATAGCCAATCGAAAAATGCTTTAAGACCAAGCAGATACCTGGTGTGACTTCCGCTAATCAATTTTGACCAATGCAATCAATTATTTTTCATGAGTCCAACAAACAGCTGTGCAAGAAAACATCTGTCATACAGTAGCCAAAGCCATCTTTAGCTACTGAATTGTTTTTAAATAGAAAAAACATTTGACAAATAACTTTTATTTTAATTCTCTGACCTTTTTCTTGAAAGAAAACGACCAATAAAAAGTGTGAAGCACATTTACAAGAGAGGCTAAAAAAAGTATGAAGCTCTAAATTATTGTTATTATTATTATTATTATTATTATTATTATTATTATTATTATTATTATTATTATTATTATGTGTACATTTTTATTATTCAAATAGCCACATTCTGACTGAGGAAAGTAGAATTTGCTGGTTAGAGTAGAACTATCATAGTACGATGCATCGTTTGTGAAACGAACGATGTAGTGACGAGTGTTTCCCAAAACGCATAGTTTCTCTGTGGCAGATCCATCGCTTTAACCACGTTAGTTATAACGTAAAATGCACATAATGATGCTCTAAACTGGGTGGAGTAACAACTTCTTTAGAGAAAAAACCCTTAATTTCTTTGTGTATATTATATTATTTTACACAAACAGGCATTTAAAATAAAATGCAATATTTGGTAAAAATATGCACTCGCTTTCCATATTAACTGAACATATGTGAATGGCACATAGGGCCTATGTCTGCTTTACTAATATTACTGAGAAGTTGAACATTATAATATTCTACTCTAAAACATATCACTTACAAAAGCTAACAGGTATTCTAATATCATATATAAATCATATAAATAAATAAATAAATAAATAAATAAATAAATAAATAAATAAATAAATAAATAAATAAATAAATAAATAAATAAATAAACAAATAAATAAATAAATAATGAGGCGATTTATTATAAAATGAAATGTAATATTTATTATTTATTAGAAATGAAAAGAATCATAATTTAATAATAATATTAATGATGATTATGATATTAAAAATAATAATAATTATTATTATTATTAAGTAGGATATACTTTATTTATTTATTTTAAAAGTCTACTTTTACAATTTGACATGTAAACCACTGCAGAAAGTTCTAACCAGCAGGCCCATGTCATATACAGTACAGATACTTAATAAATAACCCACTATCAATTAAAAGAATTAACGTTTGCTTTTTGTTTCCACAAGCTTTGGAGACGTAACTTGAATTCCGCTTTTAAATAATAGGTCACCTGTAGCTTTCGCCATGAGGCGATGTTTTTAAAGTGCACTGCGAAGGGAGCACAATTGTAAATATGAAGATCGCTAAACCTGAACTGTAGAAATAGTTTGAAAGCAAATTACACCTATGAGAGATGAGGTTACTGCTTTTTATTTTTAATAATTCCAACTTGCGTCGTTAGTTGGCTAACAATGGTTTTTGGAAACGCACCCCTGTTTGTTAATTGCCTAATAAATTACAATAGGCTTCAGTTTTTAATTTGATATTTTTCTAATAATATATCATGTAATAAATCTGTATTTTAAAAATAAATATTTGTCAATTTTTTTATTTTAAATATTTAGTAAATACATCAAAATTTGTGGTTATGATGACCATCCAACAAGCTAATTCAGCTAAAAATAGTGCTGAAAATATGCAACTAAATGCAGTATTTAAATGTCATAATTAAATAGAAAATGAGCCGAATAACTGCAAAAAGATTCATTTGTTGAAAAAATGAACCACCTCTTTAACCAGACTGGCTACAGACCTGGAAGTTTGCAGTGTTCATTTGGGCTGCTTCTTACTCAGGGCTGTCTATGCTAATGAAAGAGAAATTGTCACTAGTGGGCGGGGCTTTCCCCCTGTGATGACACGTTCAAGAGAGAATGTCAATGGAAGTGTTCCTGCAGACTGTTCTTATCAAGTGTAATTGTAAAAAAAAAATACAATAAATAATTTTTTCACACAAATCTGTGTTTAAACCATATCCTAAAACTGATTTTTGCTTTGTAGGCCCCCTCTAAAAGCGTCTCTTGTCAAATATAACAATAATCCATTCAGATATGAGCAGCATCACAGCTTTGATCCAATGCATTATCCCTGATTTAATCCCACCGGCTCTGGCATGAAATCTGACCCTTCCGGTGCGATCAAAGCAGCATCACCTTCTCCTGGCAATTTCAGCATCCAGAGCACTCAGAGACAGCTCCAAATCACAAAGCTAAGTGATGGAAAGAACTTTTCTCCACTCGATCTTGGATTTCAGTCTCCACACCCTACAGCGAACCTGGAGAATTATTGCATTCAATAACCCTGATCATTAGGTGCATCATAAGGAATTCATCGATAACTGCTAATAAGTTGCTCGTGCATGGTTGGTTTGGTTAAATCAGTCTCTCCGGGTGCATGCATTAATCATAAAAGCCTGTCAATTGCTATTCAAAAGGTGCACATCATTTGAAACGTGTGCAATAATTGACTCGCAGACAAACAGCGGCTGACGCACGTACAATCCGCTCGTTTGACACCGTGAATGACCAGTGTGCAGTTGTGAACATGTAAAATGCATATATGTGACAGATGAATGCATGTCGGTGTCTGTCATGTGTGTGTTTACGTGCGGCGGAGCAACAGGCGACATGCGTTTGTCTCTTACCTGCGACAGAAACACTCATCGATCGCCGCATCCGTGACTCTCACATCCTCGGGGAATCATTCAGACATCAGATCAGACGCTCTCGGTCCCTATTTCATCTCCACTCTCGCATATTTGGAGGTTGTTGGCTGATGTTCGTGGCAAAAGCCACGGGAGTAACTGGGAGGGGTTCGATCGCTCCGTGGAAGTGGCGTTCGATTCGCGAACGAACGGTTCTTTTGAACTGATTCCTTATAGCAATTCAGTCGAGTCGATTCATCAATCACTGCTGTGTTTCTGTATTAGAGTGGAGATAAATTAATGTTCAGTCCAAAAGATTAACATTACTATCATTCATATTTTGTTTTTGGAGCAATTCTTCAGAAATTAGTCATCTAAACTGCACGTTTTGATCTATGGTGTCTAGTCAAACACCTGTTTGCTCTTATAGTAGTTCAATAGCAATATTGTTGTTTATGTCTTAGACGCTAACGTTAGCATAACTGAGTTAACACAATCTACAGACTACATTGGTGACCAAACACAGTGCTAAAACGCATTAACTTGTATGAACACTGATCAAACTACGAACCATCTGAATGAACCGATTCTGTGAACTGAATCGAACATTGCAAGCTGGATTCTGTCAGCAGCGCGCGCGTATGGCCGTGTGTGTGCGCCTGCGTTTGTGTGAATAATTAAAGCTCATTTTTTGATTAATCTGCGAAATAATACCCATTCTGACGGATTTCTTGTAAATATGATATAAGAAATTCAAGCTGAAACTCGTTTTGAGGCGTGCTTTATTCTAAAATGTTCGACTTCTGAAAAGTAGCCAGCGTGGTGTCCATTGTAAAACGATTTAACGAGGAAAACTCTTGGAGTGCTTAAATTATAATAAAAGGCATTGTAATTGTTTTTAATATTTAACTTGGTTTTACCCAGGTATATGGCGTACTGTACCCCAGCAAACAATTTTGTCTAATAGACGTCTAATAGACATCTAAACGGAGACAGCTTTGCTTAAACAAGGCTAAAATTGGGCCAAATATAGCACAAAACTAGACTAGTCGTCAAATAGAGATTAGACACACTTTTTATGTGTAGACATTCATTTCTGTTTAGTTTTAACCTTGTTTTAGCCAAGATGACTGAGTTTAGACGTCTATTAGACATCTATTGGACATCTTTTAAAAACAAAAATGCTTGCTCTTGTCTCTTAGAAAGAATTAATCACAGATTTATTACAGTAAAAAGCGCAGTAACCATGTTTCTGGCAGATTAATGTGTAAAACCACAACCATAAATACCATGGTTAAACTAAACCCACTGTTCATTTGTGGTTAAGCCAAGATTTTCTGCTTTATTTGAAGCTAAACCACAGTCAACTTTTATGAGTGGTACCTTGGAATGGTACATTTTGAGCAATGTAGAATGGGGATACTTTAGTTTTAAGTCAATGCAGCATCTGTAAACAAGTGCACAGTTAAATGTACATTAACTATACACTATGTGGCTTGTTGTTCTGCTATATGGGGCCAATAGTATCAGTAAACATCATCTTAAGTGTACATTTACACAACATAAGGCAAAATCATTATCAAACAAATAATCCCTGTTTTACAGATAAGAAGAAATCACTAAATGCTGTATTTCTTATGGTGATGACATTAAAAACATGCATGCATATGGTCATGTATCCAATGTTCAATTGGATTTTAAGTACTTGTTCATACCTATAACACATAAGACTACACTTTAAGTGTTTAAAGTGTGTTTTAATGCAATATTTGTCAATAATTGGTTTTTATTCTGAAGTACAGGCAGCACAAGGGTTAAAAATCACAACTAAATGTTTGCAGTGTCAAACTCCCACAAGAACTCACACATGAGCCGTCCTGCTTTCGTCCTTGAGATGGTTTTTAACCTCTGTGAACTCTGAGGAACGCCTGCATGTGTGTGTGGACATCGGCTAAATGACACATTAATAACATAAAAGCACTCGTGATCAATTATAACTCCACGGTTCAGTGACTGTTTTGATGGTTTTACAGTAAATACCAGCGCGCGGCATGTTTAATACACGAGGAGCTGCTGTCTGAGTACTCACTCAACGTCAGACGCTGGAGAAAACCAACAATTAGCTGTGCTTTTCCTGATAAACACAGTCTGTCTGAGAGAAAGGCAGATCATCCGTTCACAGCCGAGCTCAGAATCCTCCAGATATCAATCACTCCAGATAATTAGTAAAGGTGATCAAACGCCGTCATGACAGAAAAACATCCATCAGCAGCAAATGAACGGCTCTTTAAACCAGCCACACTTGAGGCCTCAAAAACACAATATATCAGAAATGTCATTTCACCGCAGATATAATTGAGTGTTTCGTGCACTTTCCGGCACCCTACACTTGTTTGTTGAAGGAAAAAATAGGCTCAGTAAATGCTCCATAGGCAAACCAATCGCAAAACAAATATGCATCAAAAACAAGCCCAATGTTATCAGATTTTTATAATAATAAATCAATTTGAACTATTATTATTTATGCATTATCATTAAATCAGCTTTTAATAGCTTAAATAGAATTTAATTTGAATCTGTAATGCAAAAAAAGGAGTTATTTAAGAGAAATAATGAAATAAATTAATATTAATATTAAAAAACAGTCAAATATTTACTGCAGAATAAAACAAATGTTGACTGTAATGATTAATGTAATGAAAAATGTGTTTTAAAATGCATTAGAGAAAGCAAATAAATGTTAAAAAAATATGATAAAAACCCGCAACCCACATCTTATTTTATTTTTTACTGGAACTTTAAAAAGAAGGCCAAAATTGCAAATTTAACCAGCCCTCATGGGAAATATGTGGATAATTTTTGACAAAACGCAAAATACGTTGCTCTAGGTATGTTTTGTTGCACGTTTCGGATGGCAAATACACCAGAGGGCGCTGTCTATATTTTTGTGAATATGAAATACGTTACTAAATGTGTTTTGTTAAAAGTTTCAGAGGACAAATACACTAGAGGGCGCTGTCTATACTTTTTAAAATCTGAAATAAGTTACTTTGGGTACATTTTGTTGTACATTACAGATAAAAAATAAAAAATTCACTAGAGGGCGCTCTCTAGATTTTTGCAAATCTGTAATACGTTACTTAGGGTATGTTTTGTTGTAAGTTTCAGATGACTAATCCACTAGAGGGCAATGTCTACATTTTTGCGAATCTGAAATACGCTTCTAAAGGTATGTTTTGTTGTACGTTTCAGATAAAAATTACTAGAGGGCAGCGTCTACATTTTTGCATATCTGAAATACGTTACTTTGGGTATATTTTGTAGTACATTTCAAATGAAAATCCACTAGAGGGCAGTTTCTATATTTTTAGCAAATCTGCAATACATTATTTTCCCAGAGATGGGTTGCGGCTGGAAGGGCATCCGCTACGTAAAAACTTGCTGGATAAGTTGGCGGTTCATTCAGCTGTGGCGACCCCAGATTAATAAAGGGACTAAGCCGACAAGTAAATGAATAAATGAATGAATGAATGAAATACATTATTTGGGTGTGTTTTGTTGTACATTACAGATGACAAATCCACTAGAGGGCGCTGTGTTCATTTGTAAATCTGAAATACGTTATTTGGGTGTATTTTGTTGTGCATTAGAGATGAAAAATCCACTGTAGAGCAACGTCTACATTTTTGCAAATCTGAAATACGTTACTTAGGATTTGTTTTGTTGTACGTTTCAGATGATAAATCCACTAGAGGGCGTTGTCTACCTTTAGGCAAATCTGAAATACATTACTTAGGGTATGTTTTGTTGTACATTGCAGATGACAAATCCAGTAAAGGGCGCTGTCTACATTATTGCTAATCTGAAATATGTTACTAAAGGTATGTTTTGTTGTATCTTTCAGATTAAAAATTATTAGAGGGGAGTGTCTATATATTTTTTGCGAATCTGATATACATTATTTGGGTGTATTTTGTTGAACATTACAGATAAAAAATTCACTAGAGGGCGCTGTCTACATTTTTGCAAATCAAAAATACGTTACTTAGGGTATGTTTTGTTATACAAGACAGATGACAAATCCACTAGAGGGCGCTGTTTACATATTTGCAAATCTGAAATATGTTACTAAAGTTTGTTTTGTTGTACGTTTCAGATGACTAATCCACTAGAGGGCGCTGTTTACATATTTGCAAATCTGAAATATGTTACTAAAGGTATGTTTTGTTGTACATTTCAGATTAAAAATTATTAGAGGGGAGTGTCTTTATATATTTTTGTGAATCTGAAATAAATTATTTGGGTGTATTTTGTTGTAAATTAAAGATAAAAAATCCACTAGAGGGCGCTGTCTACATTTTTGCAAATCTAAAACATGTTGTTTTGTTGTACGTTTCAGATGAATAATCCACTAGAGGGCAACGCCTTGACTATTTACAATCTGAAATAGGTTACATGTGGTATGTTTTGTTGTACATTACAGATGACAAATCCACCAGAGGGCGCTGTCTACATTTTTGCGAATCTGAAATATGTTCCTAAAGGTATGTTTTGTTGTACATTTCAGATTAAAAATCATTAGAGGGGAGTATCTACATATGTTTTTGTGAATCTGAAATACGTTATTTGGGTGTATTTTGTTGTAAATTACAATTAAAAAATCCACTAGGGGGCGCTGTTTACATTTTTGCAAATCTGAAATATGTTACTAAGGGTACAAGGGTACAGAAGACAAGACCCAAAGCTCTAAATTAATTTTTAGGTGAAAAACATCTGTCTCCAGTTTATATTTAATTTCGACGAAAAATTTGGACGAAAGCATGCATTTCCAATGAGCCCGTGTTGTGTGGATTCTGAGTGGACTTGGCAACTCTCAGTAGTGCAGCTGCAGCATTATGGCTTGATATGATTTTCAAGACTCAGATTGGCAGGTTGCCTGTGTCGCATGTTATCTAGCGGGGGTTTTTCCTCCTGGCATCGATACATTGAGTTTGATTGGCAAAGAAACAAAACAAACAAAAACAAAACAATGACAGACAAACCCAAACCCCAAACCGCTCCTTCATTAATTTGCAAAGGGACTGATTTGGAACAAGACATTTACATTCCTGCTTTTTTCAAAGGTCACGCTTTGTAGCACTCATTTGCATACTAAGTGGCTAATTATTTTTTTTTGCGGCCAATAGGCAGGTATGTGGAGCAGTGTGAAAGCGGTCATCAGTCTTGAACTGCATCCAAACACAATCACCGCTGAATGGAGGACACACGTCAGATTGTCTGTCAGTAATTTAACCTCAGTGAGAGGAAATTAGCCTAATTAAACCTAATAACAGCACACGTCATGCGTCTCCTATATAGACACATCACATTCATGCATATGCAAATTCTCTCTTCTGCGCTTCAGAAATAAATCAGCCAATAAATGCACGCATGTTTGGTTTATGCATGATGTTCTACATTTGACAAACTGTGGTTTTTATGATAAGAAATTGCATCATGAAATATTATATTCGCATTTATATGTTATATGTTTTTCATTTTAAATGCAATGTTTGTGAGCTCGCATGTCAGGTAAAATAAGGCAAATAATGAATCTTTTTTATTATAATTTGAACAGACTTTCAAATATAACTTTCAAAATACTTGAAAAGGCAATATATTCATTCATTCATTCATTCTCTTGTCGGCTTAGTCCCTTTATTAATCCGGGGTCGCCACAGCGGAATGAACCGCCAACTTATCCAGCACATTTTTACGCAGCGTATGCTTTTCCAGCCGCAACACATCCCTGGGAAACATCCACACACACATTCACACACACACACTCATACGCTACGGACAATTTAGCCTACCCAATTCACCTGTACCGCATGTCTTTGGACTGTGGGGGAAACCGGAGCCCCCTAAGGAAACCCACGCAAACACAGGGAGAACATGCAAACTCCACACAGAAATGCCAACTGAGCAGAAGATCGAACCAGCGACCCAGTGACCTTCTTGCTAAATAAATATATATAAATAAACGATCAATTCAAATTTGCTAGTTTAATTCACTGTATTTTTAATATTAATGAGATGCTGCTGTAGTATGAATTATTGCTCATTTTTATACTTTGTTTTCATTTAAAAATGTATTAATATTTAAGTTTTTTCATTTATATCAGTTTATTTTAGTATTTTAGTTTGGCTTTTTTAGTATGTCAAGGTAAAGCTAATGAATATGAGAAATATGTTCCATGGCAACCAGCTGAGCCAGTCAGATATCAGCTTATAATTATTTTATTGATTGCCTTTGTATAAAGAAAATTAAGATAAAAATCTATTCAAATCATTCATTCAATGTCCTTTGGCTTAGTTCCTTTATTAATCAGAGCTCGCCACAGTGGAGTGAACCACCAACTTATCCAGCATATGTTTTACAAAGCGGATGCCCTTTTTAGCAGCAACCCAGTACTGGGGAAACACCCATACACCCCCATTTAAAAGCACACTCATACACTAAGGCCAGTTTAGCTCATCAATTTCCCTATAGCGCATGTGTTTGGACTGTGGAAACCGAAGCTCCCAGAGGAAACCCACGCCAACATGAGGAGAACATGCAAACTCCACAGAGAAACGCCAACTGACCTAGCCGGGACTCAAACCGGCGACCTTTATTGTGAGGCCATAGTGCTAACACTGAGCCACTGTGCCGCCTTTCTCGTTTCATTCAATGCTTTATTCTTTCACATTTGCAAATGATTCTTCAATACATGCGAGGTAATTGAGTATTCAGAGACAGATATGGCAGGGGATCACCTTTCTCCAGGAACAGAATGGAAATAATTGAATGTGAAAGAAGTCGCATTTATCCTCGTGCTAAATTTTTTATATGTTTTATGAATGTGAAAAGTGAGGCTGGACGTCACAGACTGTAATGAGGCACATATGAACACTCTCTCTCTCTCTCTCTCTCTCTCTCTCTCTCTCTCTCTCTCATATCTTTCCCACAGGAGTGAATGGAGAATCGCAAATGAGATTCATTTAGAGCTGGAATATTCTTGGAGGTTAAAATGATTCTGGTCTCGCTGTTTAATGTGGAGAGGAATCGCTGTGTGTCTCTTTAGTCATTTTAAAACATTCATCTGTTCATTTCAGTGCTCGCATGGTTGATTCGTGGTTATTAGAATGAACTGAAAGCGGAACCAAGAACAAATGCTGTTAATAAAAACATAGAAAACACACACACACACTACAGTAACACACATTAGTGAAGGAAAGGTCACAAGTTCATCTCAATCTTCACTCTGAATATACAATCAGGAACAAATAGTGTGAAGCTCAAAATGACATGCTCCTAAAATGACCAAAGATGCTTATAAAATGATCAAAAATGCTTATAAAACAACAAATATGCTCCTAAAATGAACAAAAAATCTCCAAAAATGACAAAAAGAATGCTTCTAAAAATATAAAGATGTTTCTAAAATGACAAAAAATTCTCCTAAATAGACCAAATATGCTCCTAAAATGAACAAAATAGCTGAAGAAATGACCTAAAATGCTCCTATGTGATCAAAAATGCTCTTACATTGACAAAAATGCTCCTAAAATAACCAAAAATGTTCAAACAATGACCAAAAATGCTCCTAAACTGACCAGAAATGCTCCTTAAATGACTAGAAATGCTCCTAAAATGAATAGAAACGCTCAAAATTTGACCAAAAATGCTCCTTAAATCACCAGAAATGCTCCTAAAATGACCAAAAAATGCTAAAATAACCATAAATGCTCCTAAAATTACAAAAATACTACAAAAATAACAAAAAAAATGCTTTTAAAATGACTAATAATGCTCAACAAATGACCTAAATTGCTCCTAAAATGATTAAAACTGCTCCTTAAATGACCAAATGCCCATAAAAGTAACCAAATGCTCCTAAAATGGCCTAAAATGCTTAAAAATTGACCAAGAATGCTCCTAAAATGACCAAAAAATGCTCAAACAACCATAAAGGCTCCTAAATGACAAAAATACTACAAAAACAACCAAAATAAATGCTTCTAAAAGGACCAAAAATGCTCAACAAATGACCTAAATTGCTCCTTAAATGACCAAATTAAGAAAAAGTGACAAAAAAATTTCCTCAAATGACCAAAAATCCTATCCAAGTCTGTTTTTCCCCTTTTTCAGCCAACAATTGTCTGATAGAGCTATCATTTTACTTCACGAGTCTTTTATGGTGTTTCATGGTGTTTTATGGTGCAGCGAGCTCTGAAAAAAGTCATGGAGACTTCAAGAATATTATGAGAAGATGACGGTTTAGAGGATAAATGCTCACAAGACTCGCTTTTTCCTTCAGAACAGCCCTAAGAAGCTTTGTTGCATGCATTGTAATGTTAAAATATAAATATTTTGTTCAATTTAATAGTAATGCTTTACAATATAGTTCTATTAGTTAATGTATTAACTCGCATAGCAAACAATAAACAATACATTACAGCATTTATTAGTTTTTCTTTATTTTAGTTTATGAAAATAGAGCCATTCATTGCATTCAATAGAAATGTAATCAAAAGTTTGTAAAAATGCATGCATGTAAATAGATAATATATTTATTAACATTTTGTAATATATTAAAATAGCATGTAGTTTGGATCTTAATACATTTAAATGGCCAAAAAAGTACATCAAGCATACAGTCATTTGCAAATAGAGTTTATTATCTCTTTCGCACTATATATATATATATATATATACAGTTGAAGTCAGAATTATTAGCCCCCCTGTTTATTTTTCCCCCAATTCCTGTTCTGTTCTGGGAAGATTGTTTCAGCACATTTCTAAATATATTAGTGTTAATAACTCATCTCTAATAACTGATTTATTTTATCTTTGCCATGATGACAGTAAATAATATTAGACTAGATATTCTTCAAGATACTTCTATACAGCGTAAAGTGACATTTAAAGGCTTCACTAGGTTAATCAGGGTAACTAGGCAGGTTAGGGTAATTAGTTGTTATTGTATAATGATGGTTTGTTCTGTAGACTATCGAAAAAATTAGCTTAAAGGGGCTAATAATTTTGTCCCAAAAATGTTTTTTAAAAAATTAATAACTGCTTTTATTCTAGCCGAAATAAAACAAATAAGACTTTCTCCAGAAGAAAAAATATTATCAGACATACTGTGAAAATTTCATTGCTCTGTTAAACATCATTTGGAAAATATTTAAAAAAGAAAATCAAAATCAAAAGGGGGTGAATAATTCTTTAACTGTATATATTTGGCTATGTTTGTAAATATCATGAAGCAAACATGTTGATGTTATCTTACAAGATGAGACCAGTCAGAAATTGTGGCAGGGCTGCATGTACAGAGGTAATATACTCATATTTAATATCGACTTTTTTTCTAATTTTCAGTTTTGTCATTTTGTTCCACGTTTGTCTTAAATGAGGCGTGTGAAAATGTTTGTGATGTCAGAAGGGAAGGCCCTGCCTTGGTTTCCTAACTTTTTTACTGTATAGATTCGAGTCAGTTTTGCGTGACTCTTGTGCTCTGGAATGATCGGTGTACACTATAGTCTACTCCTGCTGTGTGACGTGTGCTGTAGGTCAGACAAAAGCATGAATTATTAGTGGCTGAGTGTTATTTTAAGAGCGGCGTCTGCAGGGAGTCTGTCATCAATGACGAGACACTGAGTCTAAAACACCTTCAGTCCTGCTTAACTCAAGCACGAGTTAAAATGTGACAAAAATGTGCATAAAATAAAAAATATAGATTTATTTTAACGTATGAAGCATATCTGATTATTTTATGAATCATATTCTCTTCCTGCAATTTTCACGAATGGATAATGGCAAAATAAATGTGAAATAATATCATTCATTCATTTTCTTGTCGGCTTAGTCCCTTTATTAATCCGGGGTCGCCACAGCGGAATGAACCGCCAACTTATCCAGCAAGTTTTTTACGCAGCGGATGCCTTTCCAGCTGCAACCCATCTCTGGGACACATCCACACACGTTCACACACACACACACTACAGACAATTTAGCTTACCCATTTCACCTGTACCGCATGTCTTTGGACTGTGGGGGAAACCGGAGCACTCGGAGGAAACCTACGCGAAGGCAGGGAGAACATGCAAACTCCACACAGGAACGCCTACTGAGCTGAGGTTCGAACCAGCGACCTTCTTGCTGTGAGGTGACAGCACTAGCTACACTCTTAAAAAAAAGGTTCCTAGAGGTTCTATAGAACCTTGGGGTTCTATACTTGGCCAGTAAAACCTTTTACCCCAAAAAAATTATTCCATTTAGAAACCTTTGAGTGCAAAAAACCTTTTTGATTAAAATGATTCTATAGTTTTTGATTCATAACATAATTATCTAATAAAGATTATAAAAAAAATTATAAGCTATAACACAGATATACAAAGCTTTTTGAGTCAAAACCTAATAAAATGAATGCTGTGGTAAAAAACTTTATCAGTGTACAGTATGATGGGATTTTTTTTCATTCAGGTTTGCACATTAGCATATAACTTATATTTTATATATACTTAATATTTAACATTTTTAACAAATTATTTTGTGAAATAAATAAAATAACCAGTTTATTTATTTAGACTGTGCAGTACCATGTTTTTATGATTTAATAATTTATTTAAAACTAATAATCATCAGCGTGGACATGTGGTGAAGAGCCTCGAGAGTGACGGTTAATTTTTCAAAAGGAGAAGTCCACCACAGCTTCATCATTCACACAATATATATAAACTTAAAGGTTTAATATTTCACAATACATTTAGCCTGCATTTTTGTGTCCTTTATAAATAACACCAGATCTTTCATCTATGGATTATTAAAATAGGTTTGGCTTTAAAAGGTTTTAATAATATCCAGGGAAGGACTGGCCATAGGGAGAACCGGGACCTTTCCCGGTGGCCTGATGGTCAATCTAGCCTGCCACCGTGACTCTGGCCTGCCGCACATACACAGACTCGGTGCGGGCACGAGCGCTGCACTGCTACCTAA
>NC_133194.1:1935000-1950000 GCF_049306965.1 Danio rerio | reverse complement strand
AAATGACTAGTGCAGATTCAAAGAGTGCGGTCAGAAGGTGTTCAGCTGATAGATGACTTCAGCTCTTCAAGCTCTCTGCACAAGCACTTTCCTGAATCGTGTTGATTTCTGGCTGCAGAAGATGAAACGCAGCACTGAGGGGTTTGGGCCATTTGTGGCTGTGAATCTAATGGGGCTCAGAGGAGTTTCTGGAAGTTTCTCATAGATATGAGTTTGGATGAGTTGCAGTGTATGTTTTTAACACCATTCATTCATTCATTCATTCATTCATTCATTCATTCATTCATTCATTCATTCATACATTCACTCACTCATTCATTCATTCATTCATTCATTCATTTTCCTTCAGCTTAGTCCCTTTATTCATTAGGGATCGCCACAGCGAAATGAACCACCAACTACTGTTTTACACAGCAGATACCCTTCCAGCTGCAACCCAGTACTGTGAAACACCCATACACACTCCAACATGGGTAGAACATGCAAACTCCACACAGAAAAGCCTTTGAAGAAAGAGATTTCTTCAACACATTTTTAATCATAATAGTTTTAATAACTCATCTCTGATAACTGATTTATTTTCTCTTTGTCATGATGACAGTAAATAATATTTGACTAGATATTTTTCAAGACACTTCTTTACAGCTTAAAGTGACATTTAAAGGCTTAGGTTAATAAGGTGAACTAGGCAGGTTAGGGTAACTAGGCAAGTTATTGTATAATGATGGTTTGCTCTTTAGAAACAATCCCCCAAGATGGATGAATGTTGGTTACACAGATGAATGAATTGGTTGACGAATGAAATGATGGATGAAAATGGATGGGTGAAAGTTGGATTCACAAATGGATGAATGACATATGATGGATGACAAAAAAGACTGAATAAAGATAGATGAACAAAAGTTATATGGAGGAATGGATGGACAGACAGAAGAAAGGTTTAATAAGATGGATGAAAAAGTTGGATGGATGGATGGTTAGAGGAAGGACAAAAGAAAGATGGATCAAAAAATGGATGGACAAAAATATGGACAACATTTTGGTCAATGAAAGTTGGATGGATGGACAGACAAAAGAAAGATGGATTGAAAAAAGATGGATGAAATAAGTTGGATGAATGGATGAAAGATGCATAAATGAATGGATGGGTGTAAATAGAGGGATGGATGGATTAAGGGTTGGACAGAAAGACGTATGGACAAAAGTTTAATAGATGGATTAAAAAAGTTGGGTGAACGTGTTGGATAGACAGATGGATGGACAAAAGATGGATGGATGAATGTTGGATACAAAGATGATTGGATTGGTTGATGAATGGATTGATGGATGATGAAAGATGGATGCACGAATGGATCAAACAGATGATGGTTGGACAAAAGAAAGATGGATTTAAAAATTAATGAGCAGAGTTGGATAGATGGATGGATGGATGGATGGACAAAAAAGGTTAAATAAAGATGGATTTGAAAAAAGTTAGATAAATGGATGGATGGATGGACAAAAGAATGATGGATTGAAAAAGATGGATAAACAAAAGTTGGAAAAATGGATGGACGGACAAAAAAAGGTTAAATAAAGATGGATAAAAAAGTTAGATAAATTTATGGATGGATGAACAAAAGAATGATTGATTGTAAAATATAGAATGGATGGTTAAAAAATGGACAACATTTTGTTGAATGAAAATTGGATGGATGGATAGATGGATGAATGCACAGACAAAAGAAAGATGGATTGAAAAAAAATGAAAGAAAAAAGCTAGATGGATGGATGGAAGAAAGATGCATAGATTGATGGATAGATGAATGGGTATACATGGATGGATGCATAGAGGGTTGGACAGAAAGGACAAAAGGTTGATGGATTGAAAAAAGTTGGATGAACAAATGTTGGATAAACAGATGGATGTATGGATGGATGGATGGATGAATGTTGGATACACAGAAGAATGGATTAGTTGATGAATAGATGGATGGATGGATGAAAGATGGATGTACGAATGGATGAAACAGAAGATGGTTGGACAAAAGAAAGATGATCGAAAAAAGATGGATGAACAAAAGTTAGATGCATAAATGAATGGATGGGTGTAAATAGAGGGATGGATGGATTAAGGGTTGGACAGAAAGATGTATGGACAAAAGTTTAATAGATGGATTAAAAAAGTTGGGTGAACATGTGTTGGATAGACAGATGGATGGACAAAAGATGGATGGATAAATGTTGGATACAAAGATGATTGGATTGGTTGATGGATGGATGGATGGATGATGAAAGATGGATGCACGAATGGATCAAACAGATGATGGTTGGACAAAAGAAAGATGGATTTAAAATATGAGTGAGCAAAAGTTGGATGGATGGACAAAAAAGGTTAAATAAAGATGGATGAAAAAGTTAGATAAATGGATGGATGGACAAAAGAATTATGGATTGAAAAGGACGAATGAACAAAATTTGGAAGGATGGATGGATGGATGGGCAGAGGAAGGACAAAAGAAAGATGCAATAAAAAGGTAAATGAACAACATTGGATTGGATGGATGGACAAAGGAATGATGAATTGAAAAAAGATGGATGAAAAAAGATGGATAGCAGGTAAAAGGAAGGATAGACAAAAAGATGGATAACATTTTGGTGAAAGAAAGTTGGATGGATAAATGGACAGACAAAAGAAAGATTGATTGAAAAAGTGGATGAACAAATGTTGGATGGATGGATGGATGGATGGACAAAAAGATGGATAAAAGGATGGTATATAAAAATTGGTTGGATGAATAGACAAAAGAAAGATGGATTGAAAAAAGATGGATGAATGAATGGAGAGCTCTGTCTGTGTCATAAAGCGTCACAGGAAATTAATTCCTGCTTTCAGTCGTCTGAACTCGACCCTCAGAGAATAAACCTGCTTCTGCTGCGATGCCGCCATCATGTCTGCATATTTGCTTTATAGGTACTTAAGTCTGAGAAACGGCCATTAATATTCCTGAGCGGGAAAAGGTCATTTGTGGACTTCAGAAAGGTCAAGATGGAAAAGGTGATCGAGTCCCTGGGTGGACATTCATACTGTTTGAAGATACAGAAACTGCAGAATGAGCAGAAACAGAGATAATAGAGGAGTTCGGGTCCTGCTGTGTCACACACTGTGATCCGTCTCTTACTATTTTCACCAGCGCGTTGCTCAATCCTCTGAGAATTATGCATGCAGTCATCATGAGCTCTCATTAACTGAGACTATAGATGGATATTTGTGCAATTAAAGGTGATGCACACTGCCGGAAAAGAGCGAGGGAAGAGAAGACAGACGGACAGACTAGATAGATAGATAGATAGATAGATAGATAGATAGATAGATCGATAGATCGATAGATAGATAGATAGATAGATAGATAGATAGATAGATAGATAGATAGATAGATAGATAGATAGATAGAATGGACAGATGAACAAAAGATGGATAAATGGATAAAAAGGTAGACAAAAGATAGGTGGATGGACAAAAAATGGATGGATAGATGGTTAAATGGATTAATGGACTAAATGTAAATAGATGGATGAAAAACAATATGGATGGACAAAAGAGATCAATGAATGAAAGAATGAAAGATGAATGGATGGACAAAAGATGGATGAATATATGGACAAAATATGGAAGAATTGACAAAAGAAAGATGGATGAATGGACGAATGGACAAAAGATGGATAGACGGATAAACAAAACATGGATGGATAGACAAAATAAATGGATGGCTGGATGAATGAATGGATGAATGGATAGAAAGAAAAAGTATGTATGGATGTATGGACGAAAAACGGACAAAAGATGGATGAATGGATGAATAGATGGACGAATAGATAGATAAATGACCAAAAAGGGAAGCATGGGTGAAATTTGGATGGATAAATGGATGGATGGATGAATGGATGGAAGGATGGGTGGATGAATGGACGAATGGACAAAAGATGGATAGACGGATGAACAAAAAATGAATTGATAGACAAAAGATGGATAGATAGACAAAAATAAATGGAAGGATGGATGGATGGATAGACAGAAAAAGTATGTTTGGATGTATGGACGAAAAATGGACAAAAGTTGGATGGATGGATGTATGGATGGATAAATATATAGAAAAATGACCAAAAAGGGAAGCATGGGTGAAATTTGGATGGATAAATGGATGGATGGATGGATGGATGGATGGATGGATGGATGGATGGATGGATGGACAGACGGATGAATAAAGATGGATGAATAAAGATGGATGGATGGATGGATAGACTAAAGATAGATGACAGATTGATAAAAAATGAATGGATGGATCTTTGGATGGACGAAAGATGGATGAATATATGGACAAAATATGGACAAAAGATGAATGAATTGACAAAAGAAAGATGAATGGATCAATGGATCAAAGAAACATGGATGGATGGACGAATGGACAAAAGATGGATAGACTGATAAACAAAACATGGATGCATGGATAAAAGGTGGATGGATAGACAAAAATATATGGATGGATGGATGAATGAATGGATGGATGGATAGACGGAAAAAGTATAGATGAATAGATGGACAAATGGATAGATAAATGATCAAAAAGGGAAGCATGGGTGAAATTTGGATGGATAAATGGATGGATGGATGGATGGATAGATGGATGAATGGACAAAAGATGGATAGACGAATGAACAAAAAATGGATGGATAGACAAAAGATGGATGGATAAACAAAAATAAATGGAAGGATGGATGAATGAATGGATGGATGGATAGGTGGATGGATGGACGGACAGATGAATAAAGATAGATGGATGAAGAGACAAAAGATAGATTGATAAAAAATTAATGGATGGATCTTTGGATGGACGAAAAATGGGTGAATAGACAAAAGATAGTCGGATGGATGGATGGATAAATAAAAGATTGATAGATGTTTGGATAGACAAATGATGGATGAATGGACAGAGGAATGATATATAGACAAAAGATGGATGGATGGATGGATGAACAGATGAGTAGATGGACAAACACAGATGATGGGTGAAATTTGAATGGATGGATGAATAAAAACTGGATAAATGGATGGAGGGATAAAAGATTGATGGATATTTAAAAAGATGAATGAATAGATAGATTGACAAAAGATGGATACATGAATGAAACGGGTGGATGGATCAATAGAAAAAAATGGATAGATGGATGGATGGATGTATAAAGAATGGATGAAGGTGGATGGACAAAATATGGAGGGATGGAAAGTTGGAGGAATAAAAAAGGATGCATGAATAGATGGATGAATAGACAAAAGATGGATGGAAGGGTGAAATTTGGATGGATAGATGAAAAATAGATGAATGAATGAAAGCTGAATGAATAGATATCTGGAGAAAAGATGGCGGCACAGACAGACAGTCAGATTAATCTTGGTCTTGCTGGTTTTCTCCAGCAGAGTTCAGGCAGACCCGTGTGGACTTCATTAGCTTTAGTCAGGCTCTGGTTTGTGTCTGATCGAGATTAATATGTGGGAGTAATTGGTTGATGTTAACAAACCGCACAGTTTGTCCAGGAGCTTCACACTTCGCGGTGGTCAATAGCACAGACGCTAACAAGACGGAGCGTTAGCCACTTAGCAAAGGTCAAGCATGGAAAGAGCTGGTCAACTCATCGATCCATTAACACACGGCTGTTCTTTATGTGTGAGAGGCTAATGAAGGCCTTCTGCACCCCAGAGAAACACACACACACACACACACAGAAGAAGAGCATGACAGAAAAGCTTTTTCTGCTGAAAATCACTCATGAAAGAACACCAGCATGGTATTCGGCTGAACTTTCTTGATATAGTAAAGAGATAAATATTACTTAATAATGAGTTAAAATAACAATTTTCTAAGTCAATATATTTTAAAAGAAAAATATTTTACATAATTTCTGTTTTAATACACTTTTTTATTACTATGCACTCACCGGCCACTTTATTAGGTACACCTTAACAGTACCGGGTTGGACCCCTTTTCCCTTCAGAACCGCCTTAATCCTTCATGGCAGAGATTCAACAAGCTACTGGAAATATTCCTCAGAGATTTTGCTCCATATTGAAATGATAGCATCACACAGTTGCTGCAGATTTGTTAGTGTTGTCCATGATGCCAATCTCCCGTTCCACCAGATGCCAAAGCTGCTCTATTGGATTGAGCTCTGGTGACTGTGGAGGCCATTTGAGTACAGTGAACTCATCGTCATGTTCAAGAAACCAGTCTGAGATGATTCATGCTTTATGACATGGTGTGTTATCCTGCTGGAAGTGGCCATCAGAAGATGGACATAAAGGGATGGACATGGTCAGCAGCAATACATGGTCAGGTAGGCTGTGGTGTTGATGCTCAATAGTTACTAACGGGCCCAAAGTGTGCCAAGAAAATCTCCCCCACACCATTACACCACCACCACCACCAGCCTGAACCGCTGATACAAGGCAGGATGGATCCATGCTTTCATGTTGTTGAGGCCAATTCTGACCCGACCCTCTGAATGTGCAGCAGAAATGGAGACTCATCAGAGCAGTTTCTCCAATCTTCTATTGTCCAGTTTTGGTGAGTCTGTGTGAATTGTAGCCTCAGTTTCCTGTTCTTAGCTGACAGGAGCGGCACCCGGTGTGCTCTTCTGCTGCTGTAGCCCATCCGCCTCAAGGTTGGACGTGTTGTGTGTTCAGAGATGCTCTTCTGCAGAGCTCGGTTGTAACGAGTGCTTATTTGAGTTACTGTTGCCTTTCTATCAGCTGGAGCCAGTCTGGCCAATCTGACCATCAACAAGGCATTTGCGCCCACAGAACTGCCGCTCACTAGATATTTCCTCTTCTTTTGACCATTCTCTGTAAACCCTAGAGATGGTTGTGCGTGAAAATCCCAGTACATCAGCAGTTTCTGAAATACTCAGAGCAGCCCGTCTGGCAGCAACAACCATGCCACTTTCAGAGTCACTTAAATCCCCTTTATTCCCCATTCTGATGCTCACTTTGAACTGCAGCAGATCGTCTTGATCATGTCTACATGCCTAAATGCATTGAGTTGCTGCCGTGTGATTGGCTGATTAGAAATTAGCGTTAACAAGCAGATGACTTTTGTCATGTAGTGTAGTTTCATATTTCTGTCCTTTTTTATTGTGATTATATCATCTGCTATGCTTCATGGCATTGCAGTTCTTCCCTCAAAAGCAGTTGAGTTGTCTTTTTAAGATGTTCACGCATTTCTTTGCTTTGTATAAAAGTTTAAAATAGTAATAATATAGTAAATAGTTAATAAGGGACTGTGATCCAGTATTCCCAGAAAGCCCGTCATCTTCAGGTCACTAGTGTACTACACGGGTCACTAAAGAACGAGTGACAGAAAGAGGCAGAAAGTGCTAATTTTAGCCGGCGGTGCTAAAGCTCTGCCCTGTGGGACAGGCGGATATCAAAGGGAATACATGCTGACTCGGTTGCCATGGTGAGCGTAATTCAGCCTGGATGTCTCCTAATTGGAATGCTGGGACATATAGGAGGAGACTCAATATAAGAAGGGTTATATTTTAATGAGTGTCAGGAATTACGCACGAAAGTATTCCACATGGGCGACGCAGTGGCGCAGTAGGTAGTGCTGTCGCCTTACAGCAAGAAGGTCGCTGGTTTGAGCCTCGGCTGGGTCAGTTGTCGTTTCTGTGTGGAGTTTGCATGTTCTCCCTGCGTTCACGTGGGTTTCCTCCGGGTGCTCCGTTTTCCCCCACAGTCCAAAGACATGCAGTACAGGTGAATTGTGAAGGCTAAATTATCCGTAGTGTGAGTGTATGGATGTGTATGGCTCGAAGGGCATCCGCTGCGTAAAAACAATGCTGGATAAGTTGGCGGTTCATTCCACTGTGGCGACCACAGATTAATAAAAGGACTAAGCCGACAAGAAAATTAAAGAATGAATGAGTATTCCACACGAGACTCCTGGATGAAGTGTCAAACATCGGTGGATGGATAATTACAGAGCGCTTGTGTGTGTGTGAATGTGTCAAAGGAACCGTGTGTGTTTACTCAATACACTCAAACCTCACTGAAGAATACCCTGTAGATTGTGTTATTAGTTTTTGTCAATATTTCAGTGAAAGCACAGAATAGCAGAGTCTTATATTGAAAAAAACAAAACATTCGTCTATAAGAGGTGTCTGATGAATTCAAATTACAGGAAAAAAAAAGATGAATAATTGATTAGTTCATTACCAGGCTAAGACATCCGTAATCCGACATAAAAGTTAATAAAGATTCCCCCGTCTCCTAAAATGGCCCAGAGAAGCAGAAAATTCCTGGTGATCCATCAAACCTCAGTGAAAAACCCCCGGACGTCTGGACATCTTCCTTCCCAATCTGCCTTTGAGCTCCTCTGTACATCTGCCTTCATCTATAAGTAAAACACACCGGACACAATCTGTATAAAAAAAAAAGAAGCATTGCATTAATACAAAACACAATGCACATTAGAGACTGAGCAGGCAGAGTTGTAAATAAAGATGTTAAACAGTTGCAATGCAGGCGTTTTATGGCATCAAAATAGCAGATTGTGCATCTTGTTAAAGTTTGCAATAAAAGTCCCGAGTGTATGAGAAAATATGACGAATACATATATGATACATGAAGTTCATATCTGGAGTTCACTTACCGGCCACTTTATTAGGTACACCTGTCCATCTGTTTCAAATTTCTAATCAGCCACTCACATGGCAGCAACTCAATGCATTTAGGCATGCAGACATGGTCAAGACAATTTCAAAGCGAGCATCAGAATGGGTAAGAAAGGGGATTTAAGTGACTTTGAACTAGGCTGCTCTGAGTATTTCGGAAATTGCTGATCTACTGGGATTTTCACGCACAACCATCTTTAGGGTTTACAGAGAAAAAGAGGAAATATCCAGTGAGCGGCAGTTCTGTGGGCGCAAATGAATTGTTGATGTCAGAGGAGAATGGCCAGACTGGTTCCAGCTGATAGAAAGGCAACAGTAACTCAAATAACCACTCGCTACAACCGAGGACTGCAGAAGAGCATCTCTGAACACACAACACGCATGGATCCATCCTGCCTTGTATCAGCGGTTCAGGCTGGTGGTGGTGGTGGTGTAATGGTGTGGGGGATATTTTCTTGGCACACTTTGGGCCCATTAGTATCTATTGAGCATTATGTCAACGCCACAGCCTACCTGAGTATTGCTGCTGACCATGTCCATCCCTTTATGACCACAGTGTCTCCATCTTCTGATGGCTACTTCCAGCAGGATAACGCACCAAGTCATAAAACGTCAATCATCTCAGACTGGTATCTTGAACATGACAATGAGTTCACTGTACTTAAATGGCCTCCACAGTCACCAGAGCTCAATCCAATAGAGCAGCTTTGGGATGTGGTGGAACGGGAGATTGGCATCATGGATGTGCAGCCGACAAATCTGCAGCAACCGTGTGATGCTATCATGTCAATATGGAGCAAAATCTCTGAGGAATATTTCCAGTAGCTTGTTGAATCTCTGCCATGAAGGATTAAGGCAGTTCTAAGGCAAAAGAGGTCCAACCCGGTACTGTTAAAGTGTACCTAATAAAGTGGCCAGTGAGTGTATTTGCAACACATTGCAAAAATGCCTGCTTACATGTATATTTTTTTATATATATTTTTTTTCAACTATTGGATTTAAAAATATGTAAACTTCAAAAAGCTTAGTTTCTCCCATCACTAAGGGTAACTGTGGCACTTTGCTGGAAAATAGTTTCCCTAAATGGGACAATAAAGTTGAGTTGGAATTTTTTATTAGATTAGATTAGATTAAACTTTATTGTGATTGCACATGTACAAGTACAAGGCAACGAAATGCAGTTTAGGTCTAACCAGGAGTGCAATAGCAGCAAGTGCAGGATATAGATATAAGTTATAAAGTGCAGTTATAGAAAAAACTATGGTGATATTTACAGATGGATGTATATAAACATTATATACAGGTTGAGTGTATTATTGCAGCAAGGAGTCCAAGACATATATATATATATATATATATATATATATATATATATATATATATATAATAACAAAAAAATACCAGCATAGGGTATATGCGGAGCTAGTGTTTCTTCCAATACTGATAAACTTCCGGTGACCAGTTATTGTGAGTTTTTTCCATTATATACGGTTCCCTTTACAGCATGGATGTTGTAATGTAGTTAAAATACAATCAGTTAAATAGACTTAAGCATTCGTTTAGTTGCTAAAGCGTAAAATGAAACATACAGCCGTTCACTCGCACGTGCCCATCAGGATCAGCAGGCTAGCACAGAAGCTCCATTGAATATACTGGGGCTAAATAAATACTCATATAAAGACTTAATGGGGAAAAATGCAACGTAATGCAGTGGTTCCTTTACAATCTGAGAGCCACATTATATCAGATATCACTCAGCCAGTGGAGATCGCTGATTATTAAAGAAAACAAACCTGAAACATGCTCATTTTGCAAGGCATATAGTACACCAGAAGCGCTTAACACAGGTTCTGGCAAATTAAAAGTCCTTTGGCATATTTCAGCATATACCCTATTCTTCAGCAAATCTTCCTTTGTGTTCAACAGAAAAAAAGAAACTCAGACAGGTTTGAAACAACTCGAGGGATACGTAAATATTGAGGCATTTTGTTCATTTTTGAGTGCACTATCCCTTTAAGGACAGTAAACAGGTGCAAGCAGATGCGCATTGAAAAGTTATGCTTGTATGTTCACATCTGTTTACGTTAATGTCCATAAAGGGATAGTTCACTCAAAAATGAACACTTTCCCACTGAAACCAAGTTGATGAAAAGCCATCCTTCCACGTTTGCTCAGGATCATCTCTGCTAGACTTTTATTGTAAGCTAATAATCTCGAGCAGTAAAGCGACTCATTTTCAGTGCTGATTCAAGCTTTATTTAATTTCACCATCTGCTCTCGTCTTACCTCACGGGACTCGGAAACACAAAGATAACAGCTTTAATTGGATCTCTTTATAGTGTGTAATGCATTTATGATTATATATGTGGTATAAATGTTTATTGCTAACACTTTTCTTTTTTAGATATGTTTTATAATGTAGCATACAGTGCATTCGTAGCACTTTTTCTACTTTTTTTTAATGTTACAGCCTTATTCCAAAACGGATTAAATGCATTTATTTCCTCAACATTCTACACACAATCCCCCATAATGACAATGTGGGCAGAGTTTTAGAAATTGTTGCAAATTTATTAAAAATAATAAGCTGTAAAATCAGATGTACATCAGTATTCACAGCCTCTGCTCAAGACTTTGTTGATGCACCTTTGGCCGCGATTACAGCCTTAAATCTTTTTAAATATGATGCCACAAGCTCTGCACACCTGTCTTTGGGAATTATTCCCTCTTTGCAGCACCTCTCAAGCTCTATCAGGTTGGATGGGAAGCGATGACGTACTGCCATTTTCAGATCTCTCCAGAGATGTTCAATAGGATTTACGTCTGGGCTCTGGCTGAGCCACTCAAAGACAAAATCCCAGTGCATCAGCTGTTTCTGAAATACTCAGACCAGCCAGTCTGGCACTAACAACCATGCCACGTTCAAAGTCACTTAAATCCCCTTTCTTCCCCATTCTGATGCTCAGTCTGCACTGCAGCAGATCGTCTTGACCATGTCTACATGCCTAAATGCATTGAGCTGCTGCCAAGTGACTGGCTGATTAGAAATTTCGTTAACGAACAGTTGGACAGGTGTACCTAATAAAGTGGCCGGTGAGTGTATATAACATTAAAAACACACAAATGCAGACTTAATATAATTTTGTGGACCCCTTGTATATCTTACAAGACACAAGACTAAAATTATTCAAATAACCCCTGCAAAAATCCTTGGTGTTTAACACTGTGTGGTCACCTGATGATAAAAAAGGAGAGTAAAACTCAATCTACATCACTTGTAAACACCATTGCACATTTACACAACTATCAGTCCCATCAGTACCTTAATCTGAAGTTCTCCGTGTGTGCCGTCCGTCAGTGACTCTAAATAAAGGCTCAATGCGCTGTAATTGGCAGCAGCTCATAAAGCTTCATTTCCTCTGTTCCAGGAAGCACCTTGAGCATAAAGTTAAACAGGTTTAATGCGTCTCTGAGCTCATCACACATCTCTGACTTCAGGAAGCTGCTTTATGAGTCCGTAATTAGGAAAGAAGGAGGTTTACCGTCTGTTAGAGAGAGGCCGATGAGGATCCTCATGTCAGTAAAAACTGCTCCTCATATAACACCCATGAGGATGATGAAGATGATGAACAGCTTGGTGGTATAATGGTGTATATCCCTACTATGAAATTAAATGTGTACCGTAATGTATTCATTCATTTTCCTTCAGCTTATTCCCTTTATTCATCAGGGGTCACCACAGTGGAATGAACCGCCAACTTATCCAGCAAATGTTTTACACAGCGGATGCCCTTCCAGCTGCAACCCAGTGCTGAAAACCACCCATACACACATTTATACACTACAGGCAATTTAGTTCATCAATTCCCCTATAGCGCATGTGTTTGGACTGTGGGGGAAGCCTGAGCACCAGAAGGAAACCCACGCCAACACAGGGAGAACTTGCAAACTCCACACAGAAATGTCAACTGGCCCAGCCGGGATTTAAACCAGCGACTTTATTTCTGTGAGGCCACAGTGCTAACCACTGAGCCACCGTGTTCTTACTATATTTATAAGGCTAAAAATAAAATAAAGTCCTATTCTTTTCTTAAATATTCAAGCTTATTTGTTATATAAAGCCCTTTTGTAGCTACATTTTCGGGAATAACTACGTTTATAGACAACTATGTCATGAAAGATAGTGCTACCAAGAAATAAACATACCGTGACATTTTGGTCATACCGCCCTGGTCTATAATGATGTGTAACGGAGGCCAACTAATAGGCGCTGTGCGGGTAAAACCTCACTCCTATGATCTCTAAATGTGCTCTAGCGACAGATGATAGAAGCCATGGTCTTTAGCCTCCTTGGTAGAGCAACCGACTCCCATGCGGAAGATCACCAGTTCGATACCAGCTTGGAGGTGGATGGGTGGTGTAGGACTAGTGGGGTTATAGATGCATGAGCTGAAAAACAAGCAGACTTTACTCTATTGATCATAGTGAAGCAATGAGATATCAAACAAATAACATACATCGATTTATTGTATAGGGACAATCCACACAAACCTGAATAACGCTGAACACACACAAAAATGTATTTTAAAGAACAATTTCTTCCTCCCTCCACTTGTCTGTTCCCTCTTCTCGCCTTTTAACTATAGGCAACAGAGCATTTAGCCGCTCTGCTCCGCGGCTTTGGACCACCTGCCATCAGAAACATTGACTCCCTTACACTGTTCAAATCAAGGCTCAAAACCCACTTATTTAAGATGGCTTTTAATGCTTAATTTTTTTTTTTGCACTATTGCTGTGTATATTTTATTATTTCTCTTGTTGTTTTATTGCTCTTGTTGATTGTACGGTGTCCTTGAGTTGCTAGAAAGGCGCCTTTAAATAAAATGTATTAGTATTATTATTAACAATCAACAGCATCCAAAAAGCACTGAACCCCAGTGACTTGAGTAAATAAATAAATAAAATGTGTAATAACATGCGGGTAAATCATGACAGAATTAAATGTGCTTTTCCTGATGTAAAGGAGCTGAGGCATCTTTCAATGGTCAGCAGCAGTAGCAGTACTTTCCACAAGAGGGCGCATGTGGTTCTACTGTGATGATTTATTTTATTCCAATTTTAAGAAATATTGTGTTATTATTATATTCAATGCTTTCAGTAAATATGCAAATTTAGTTCAAATAGGATGAATGATCTTTTTTATAATATCTGTACAGTTACTATTTATTAATTCAGTTTTAGATATTTTAGCATTAGTGTAAACAGTGTAAAAAAGATTAATGTTTCTTATGTGATCGGCTGGTTTAAATATCTTTAACGTTAGATTTCATGGTAAAAGATTTATATTGTTATAACAACCCTTGGATGTTGTTTTATAAAAAAATCGAGGACGATTAATCACAATTATACACTTTAATTTGCAACAGTTTACAATACGATTGTATTAGTTAATGTATTTACTAATATAAACAGGCAATGAACACATTTTTTTAAGTATTTATTCATCCAGTGCCTTAACTAATGTTAACAAGCATGACTTTGGATTGTAATAATGCATTAAATGTTGAATTAAGATTATTAAATGCTGTACAAGTATTGTTCATTATTAATTCAGACATTAACTAACATTAACTAATGAAACCGTACTGTAAAGTCTGACTATGCATCGGTTTTGTGGTCATTATTCAATAAATGTGCATTCAAATTGAATTTTGAACTGAAGATTTCAGGCTTAATTACCAGAAACAGCAGCCTAAAACACTTAAAGATCTGAATATGGTTATTATTAACCTAGAGCTTGTGCAGCATGTATCATAACCTGAGAAGTATTGTGAGATGGAACAGGCCCATAGTCAGGGTGTGTTCGAAAGACCTGATAAAAGGTCCAGAATTTGTCCCACACGTGAGCTCATTTGTCTTATTTTTACTGCTATGCCATCATAAATTGTGAAAATAACCCATCAAAGAAGGATTCACATGAATGCAAACAATTATTTTTTATTTTTTGAGTCTAACATGCAGTTGTGCAAGAAAAAGGTGACGAAAGTGAAGTGATTTTTCACTAAAAGTAGCCCTACTTTAATTGTGAATCGTGGACCTTATTCTTGAACAAATAAACACCAATAAAATGGTCTGAAGCAGCAAAAGTGACCCATATTAAAGCTAATTTTAATACTAATTAGGCTATTTTTGTTATCCATGAACTTTCAAAATGTAAAATTTTTTATTTATTTATTTTTTTTACAAAAGAGACTAGAAAAATCGTCAAGCTCCACATTATTAATATTATTGTTT